>NC_056744.1:1027229129-1027409129 GCF_019279795.1 Protopterus annectens
ATATTTCCTGAAGAGCTGACTTGCCATGTATTTTTAGATGTCTTTTATTTTGCCCTTATCTGTTGGCAGATCATATAGATGTGTTATTGGATTTACTTGTATAATGCCCTTCTGCAACAATGTGTTGAACTTAAACACGAGGGCAAAAGATATAATTAAGCTCACACTTACACACATACATTTTTGAATACACAATAATAGCATGATTAGGTTTAGAAAATGAAAAACAAAGTATTAAGAGAAACTTATATACCAGTTGTTGTTGTTGTTGTGTCCTTTGGCTTTTCCCGGTTAGGGGTCGCCACAGCAGAACTCCGGTCCGCTAATGATTGACAGTAGACTTTTACATGCCGAGTTGCCAGCCCTGACACACAACCGTCAACGAAGGTACGCCCATTCACGCATGTCTCCACACAGAAGATGCTCTAGCTGAGAATCGAACAGGACAATGTCTTACTGTGAGGCGACAACGCTACCGCAGCACCACCACCACAGTAGAAACTTATATACCAGTATTGTATATATTTTATTGTTTATTTTATTTTCTCCCTCCTGGTCACATGAATTCTAATATTTTTATTCAATCCTATGTGTTATAGTTCAATAGTGCCACCAAATGTTTTAATTACTTAACAGGAAACATCTGAAAGAAGCAGACATGCAGACACAGGGATAGTGTATCTTATCCATGTTACCTGCAACCCAATTTGCATAATAGTTTAGATGGTGGTGACCTGTTGGAGATAAGGCCTTTGCTATGAACCTTTTTGCTTCCCTGGGAGGTAATGATCATTTGTATCTCTACTATGGTACCCCTTGCCCGAGAAAATGTCTGGTAATCTCATCTGTGCAGATCCCTGGCATACTGAAACATTTGTGTTTAGTAACTTGAAGGACTTGTATGATCACACCAAAGGGCATAATTGTGGATCAGACCATATATTAGCAAAATATGCCTGCGCTATTATGTGGAATTAATTACATTTAACTCCTGACCCTTGTGAAAATGGTTGGAGTCTTGCTAGCAGAAAGTAATCAACAGATGCGTCAACTTGTTGGCATGGCAGAAGATTAAAAGGTCAAGAAAATGTATAAAATAACTTTTTAAATCATATGCAGTTTTATTTGATATTTATTTAAGGAGGTAGACTGGCTCACAAGGGTCAGTACTTTAATTTAAAATAAAATAAGTTTGTAGTCACATCCTGCAGATGAGATATGGATTTATGTCTGACTTTATGGATAAGAATAGACCAGTTTTGATTCATGTCTTTCTGAGTTTTGTTTGGGTGGAAGAGTTATTGGGACATGTGGCTGTCATTGTGCTAGAATCTGTAAAAAGTCAAGGTGACTTTTATGTAAGTCGAAATGTATGTTACAATATACACATATGAAAACAGATAAAATGTGATGTAGTAGTATGGGAAAAATTCAGCTTTACTACCTAAAGCGTTCCTGAAAGTTTTTATTTGGTGTTCCAAATGATGTAATGCTGCACAGTATATGATGTGTTACTGGTGCTGTGTGCTATAATTTCATTTTGGGGTCACAAATTGTAATTAAAAATGTAATTCAATCAGCAGTCTGTATATTAAAATTTAATTATCACATACAGAATAACAAAAGATTAGATTGATGCTGACATTAATCCATATTTAGTGACATAAGTTTTATGTTTATAGTTCACTAATCATATTCTGTTGCCAAAAATGGTGAGCATTTACTATCATAAAAGGCTTTTATTTCATGCCCTTCACTTGTAAATATTAACCACTTTGATAAAATAGTAATTAGTTCTAGTTTTTTGTATAGTTTGCTTTTATACATAAATATGTATTAGCAACTTTATTCTCATCCTATTTTATTAACTACACAGTGTGATTGTAATGTTAGGATTTTGGAGCTATATCCTTTATTAATGCTTACTTCTTATTTATATATTGCATTTAAGTTGTATGAGGAGCAAAATGATAGAGTAGAATGTTTTATTAATTTAGAACAAAGAAGGTAGTTTGAATGAGAGTTCTCATCAAACTAGCAACAATCGGTTCCATGATGGGTTTAACATTTATGGTTAGTTTTGTTTTAGATAAGTTACTCATGGGTTTTCAGTCCATATTGACTTGCATAAATGAAATACCTATAATTACTAAGAAAATGTCTCATCTTTTTAGAAATAGATATTTAGATTTTATAAGGATATTACAGAATGATCATATTTTTTATTTTGTAGTTGTAATTTTAATACAACTCAAAATTGAAATGCATTTCATTAAACATAAATGGTTTAAACAATAGCTGTAAAAGAGGGAGTTTAAATATCTAAATATGCAAATAACGTCATATAATTTTTTACAGGAAAGTCATTTAATTCAAGATGATATTGTTAGATTGGAGTCAAAGGGCTATACAGTAATTTCAAATTCACCTTTTAAAACAAAGAAGAGGTGCTGCTATTCTATGAAAAAATAGCACTATAACGCCTATAGTTAAACAGACATATTCAGATAAAAATGGGATGCTGAATATTGTGGTTATTGAATTACAGAAAAAAATGTATACTTTAGCAAATGTATATTGGATACCAGGAATTGGAGCTAATTACTCAAGAAAATATTTGGATACAATTACGTCATATAGTCTTTAATTGTTTATTGAACTAAAAAGATTCTACTTCACAGAGAAAGTTCAGATGTTCAACTCTGGTGAAGACCTTAATTTCATTGATATCTTACATTTAAAACATAATGATTTTATAAGTATGAATTCATTGATATATACTCATTATTCATACATATTTGTTGCACAAATTAAAATAGATAAATGTTTGTTTCTAATTAATTGGTTATTAAAATTGAAAACATTATATAATATAATGTCCTCTTTCAGACCATAATGCTAAAATATTTATTATAAATCTTAAATAGATTAATTCCACATAATAGAATTCCAGCGTATATAACAAAATTGAAAGAATTTAAAGAATTTCTTTAAAGAAATACAACAATTCTTATTTTTTAATAACAATAAAGTTTCTGAGATCATTTTATGGGACACTGTAAAAGCATATATTTATGTTAAAATATATAGTTGATATATAAATAAAAGAAGGGACTGGGAAACAGGGCATTTAAAATTACAAACTGAAATTGATAAACTTAAGATGCTTATACAAAGTGGGAATAATGATGTAGGTTCTAATCTTACTGATTTAAACCTAAAATATACAAAAAAATGAAATCATAAAGTGTCAATCTAGAGAAATATAATTTGCAAACCTATTTTTGAATTCAATAAGACAAGATAAATTAGCTATCAGATCCAAGAAAATGAATAAAGTTAATCATATTAATAATATTTTGAACAAGAAGAAGTAAAAAATGCTACAGACTTAGAAGACATATTAGAATGTTTTTGAATTTATTTTGAAAAATTAAATGTATTGGACAATACAAGAGAACAAGAAGATAATAAAGAATGTCTAAGTAAAATATCCATAAAAGGTTAAATTTAGAGCAAATAAAAATATAACAAACTATAATGTTTGACATTGATTAAAGGACAAATTAAAAAATAAAAACAATAAAGCACCAGGCAATGATGGCATTATTACTGAAATTTATAAATTGTTTCCCAACTGAACCATTAAGTATTGCATTAAAGGTTTATACAGAAATTAAAATTAATGACAGTATTCCACCCTCTTGGAAATGCATCGTGCTATCACCTATCCTAAAACAAGTGAAAGATCCAAAATTGTGTTCTTCATATAGACTTATATCTCTTTTAAATATAAACTATAAAATGCCTATGTCAATTCTAGAAAATAGAATAAAATTAACCTTGCCTCTTTTAGTAGATGAAGATCAAACAGGATTCATTTTACGTAGACAAACTCAAGATAATATTAAAAGAATCATTTCATTAATAGATTATGCAAATGAAAAAGACAGTCATCAATTATAAGTTTAGATCTAAACAACAGATTTGACTCAGTAAATTGGATACATTTAGCAGAGACAATTAAAGAATATAATTTTTCAAGCAACTTCATAAATTTAATTCTAACTTTATATAAAATTCTTATGCTTAGTCTCATATCTTTCAAATTCTTTTAAAAATAAAAGCACAAAATAGGGCTGCCCTCTTTCACCTTTACTTTTTGCCTTGATAATAGAAGCATTAACTAATTTTATTAGAAAGAATAAAAACATATAGGTTTTGAGTTAATGAATTTATATTCCTTTAAACTGCAGCTTTTTGCAGACAACATCTTATTAATGATGTGTGTGTATAAAACAAGAATGTCCCATGAGTACCTTGTTTGCATTAATGATGAATGCAACAGTGTATAAAGTAGCTTATAAAATGAAAAATGCTAGGTATGTGATGCAAAACAAGGTGGTGATACCAGTAGTTTTCACATACACATATATGATTGTTGTACTTGCTAAAAATAAAATATGGATGAGGAAAATGTTGGTTTTTCTGAATTGATGTTTAAAGGAAATGGGAATGAACTTGAATAAAGATAAAAGTAAGGGTTTGGGTGATGCGGTGAAAATTGCAGGGGTGTATTTTTCAGTGAATGAATTGTCTTTGCTAGGAGTAAAATTTGGGAAAATTATATAGTCGTGATGCAATTGGAATGAAGAAATTAAAAAATTATCAAGAAAACATACTAATATGGAGAATAAAAATGGATGTTATAGAGAAAAATAGAAGGTTGTGGTATGATAATGTGATGAAAAATATTATTTTGTAAATCCATGGGAAAAGTTAGCAAAGGAAGTGATTAAAGCCATTAAAGTAAGGAAAACGTGGTGTGCCAAGATATTGGAGTATCAGAATTTCCTATGGAGACTGGTAATTAATCTAGTACCAGTAAATGGAGAATATGGCATATAAAAAGAAAGTTGAAAGAGTGTGTGTTTATTTTTGGGGAGGGAGAGACAACAGAGCATGCTTTTTTAAAATGTGACGAACTCTGAAAAAAATATGTAAATACATTTTTTGAGAGCATTAATGACATAAACAGTACAGATATGAATATGAGTATGTATGAATATTTTGAGAATGAGAAGAAAGAATGTGTGAGAAGGGCAAATAGGAGTTTATTTTATGTAATGTGGGTTATCTGGAATGAAAGACTGAATGACATTTTGTTAAATGGGAATTAATTTAGATATATTGAGAAAAATGAGATTATGGCTGTGGAGGAAGGAGTTGGGGGTTAATTATGAAAGAATAATAATGAGGATGTTATAAGAAAAATTGTAAATAGTAAGAAACATAATTTGTATATATGTGCCTGTAAATTTGTAATTTTGTAAACTATGTATATAATGTTTTTATGTTATGTTAAGTAAAGGAACCCTACTCTTTTTGATAAAAGAAGTGGGATCCCTTACATTCATCTGAGATACCAACAACTCAAGCAGATGGGGCTTTAGCTTACTGGCTAATATATTGGCAAATTAATCTAAGTACATGGTGTGGGAATAAAGTCCAAAGCCTTCTGCTCCAAGGGTGAGTGTCTGTTACTAGGGCAAATTTGGCCAAGGCATTGGACAGTGGCAGCTCCAGGTTCCTTTTCTTGCCATAGCACAACTGGGACACTGCAGTTATTTTATGGGGCATGTAGGATGTGAAAATAACACACCAAAACAACATACTAATGAAGTAGAGAATGCATAATACATGGTAACAACTGACCCATAATCCACAGTTAAAAATGAAGGACAATTTCCCTGTGGAAAATTCCAAAATCTTACAAATCCTTGAAATGTTCATAAAACAGAAGAACTACTAATTTGTTATGCTCAGAAGTTATGGTTTGGATGATCTGGTATGCTATAAGTAACAGGTCAAGGATGTAGCTACCAATACAACAGAGGTGGGAAAATATCATGTACAAGTGTGTTTGAGCCTCACCAGAAGGAGAACTTAAATTCAAGCAGAGAAAGTTGGACTTACTTTGTTCTCTGCTGTATTGTAAGGAAAATATTTTTAAAGCAATACAGCAGGTTTTGCTAATGTTTGAGATAAAGCACACATATTCCCACTGCAGACACTGGTGAATAGCAAAGTAATTTAAATGTTTGTTAAAAGTTCTTTAACAGCTCCTGGGTTACAGTGATAGTTGTGTCACCTCAGGAAGAATGTGGGAGAGGGTCTGTAGCAACTTGGTCTAAAAACCGGAAGCCTTAAAATGTGCAGTTCAGCTAGTTTATTTTGTTGACCAGTTATAGCTACTGTTAAAGAGGTAAGAGTTGCTGTGAGAACACAAATCAGAGTAATTTTCAAGCAAAAAAAGTGAAACTAAAAATAGTTTCCAAAAGCTGTGCAAGATACCTATGATACACATTATTGCCATTGTGTTTACATGGAAGTTAAAACTGATATTTATTATGTCTAGCATGACTCAAATAAAGGGGGTTTGAACAAAAATATCCAAGATCACTTACAGTGGGAGATCTATTAAGACATAATAACCAAAACCATTTAATGATTCTGATACATTAAAATGGTCTGAGTACAAAGATGTAATGAAATAACTAAGGTATAGTGGCAACCATAATTTATCTATACTTTTAGTTGATTTGATTAGCCCCACCAGGTCGATTTTGTTTTCAGGAGAGACCCAGTGTGGTATTCAGACTCACCTGGGAAATTTGGCCAAAACACTGGGGAACATCTCCTAATCCGTTTAATGAATGCCGTGGAATTTTGTATATCCATTTAAGTTACCACCAACCTAGGCAGAAGGGGCCTTGGTTTAATGTCTCATTTAATGTATGGCATACCCAGGAGTGCAGAACTCCCCTTATGCTGCACTTTAATGTCAGTATCGGAAAATTAATCTAGGTACCTGGTGTGAGAATAGAACTGACAGTCTTTTGCACCAAAAGTTGAGCTACTGAGACCGCAGATAAACAACTATGAGTTTTCCAGCAACCTCCAAGGAAAACACCAGTGAGAAGAACAAAAACTGTGCCAAGCAAATGCATCAGCAGGAGTTGCCTGGGGTACTATATTTCTGGTCTTCTGAAATAACAGCAGTAGAAATAATAAAGACCTGAATGTTTTGGGGTAGCACCATATCTCCCAACTTATTTGTTCAAGAATTCTGGACACAGGCAAAAATAATGAAAAAATAAAATCAATAATAATTTTAAATATTACTTTAATTTGCTTAAAAAAATAACAAAACAGGCTTTGCATCAATATCTATTTTTTGAAATATGTGAAGAATAAAACTCTAATGACTGGCATTCCTGACTGACGGTAATCATGAGTGATTTACCAGAAAATAAAAAATGTTGTGAGGGACAGAACAAACATTTGAAGCAAAATCAGGGACATTCTTCAAAAATAGGGAAAGTAGAGAGGTATGAGTAGCACTTAGAAGGGAACATCTGGTCACAATACTCCATTCCTGGATTTGAATACTTTTGTGGATCTATTAGATTTTAAATGATGCAGTTATGCTTTTCTCAACATTATTATCACTGTCAATGAACAATTCTCAGTGAAAGAATTCAAATATTTGTAGTTTTAATGATTGAAATTATTAAAACTATATATTCTTAAATTCGTAAGCTGGGGATTCTTCATTTTCAGACAGTTTAGTATGAGTTGACATTGCCATAACATCCGTAGCAACAACAAGCAAAAGAATTAAGAAACTACAGCCATAATCAACCTTCCATTTTTAAAATGCAGAATACTACACTACCTTGCACATTGTAGAATAGATGGATAAAAGGTCACACATTTGCTATCAGCTAGGAAGGAAGCTCACACCACTGTGAAACTATAAACTTTATACTTAAAAAAGTTCTTTGATATCCCCAGTTTCTCTTTGCTTGCCAGAAAAGTCGCTTGCTTAATATGTAAAATGGTCCTCTTATATTATTTATAGGACAAAAAAGTTATACAACTGTTGTAATATATTGTGTTTTACCATACACTCAACTCTTCAAACATTATAAACTTGAGAGCAAGTTAAGTCCAGGACCCTCTTACACACACACACAAAAAAAAAAAACAAACAAAAAACAAACAAATTATTCTCATAGACTCTCTCAGCATCTCTAGTTACAAATTTTTGGTGATAAATGCAGTCGGTATAATAAAGCAATAATAACCAATACTTTTATCTTTGACTATAGTAAGCAGTTTGTTGACATAAGTGGCAGACAACGTCCCGGGGATCACTTCTGTGTCTCTGCTCGACAGTGGCACAGGAAAATAACTTTCTTGGGTGTCATAAGCCAAGGAACCTTGTTGGCTAGGCTTACGTAGGCCCTTGGGCCGATAGCCTAGTACCTACCTATGAACTCCAAATCACTTAAAATGGTATTAGAACAGTAAGTGTTGAATGGGCATGGTTTTTCTCTGTACAGTAAAAACTATGAAACTGTAATGAATAGCATTATTAACTGACAGTAATACTCAGCGATTTACCAGAAAAAAGAAGTTAACAAGGGACATGACATAAATATAAGGGAAAATCAGTGATGTTCTGCAGAATCAGAGACAAATACAAGTCAAATTACTTAATTCACTTAACAAAGTTAATAGAAGAGCAGGTTTTGCATCACATGCATTTTCTGAACATTTGAACAGAAAAAAACTATGAAATTCTGATAACTGGCATTACTGACTGATGATAAACCTCACTGATTTTTAACCGTCTGATTTATCAGAAAATGAAGACGCAAGTGAAGGGCTATCAATTAGTACAGACAATAAAGGCTCTAAACTTTTAGGGAGTTGCTTTCTGTAGTCAGGGCTACAAGGTTTGATTCTTTCTACCTCAATTTGCCTGCTGTGTGACTTTCAGAAAGTCATTTAACTAGACAGTGCTCTTGGTTTGCCCCTTTACCTGGTTTAAAAGAAACACATAGAAAACCACGACAATGGAAACAGACAAATAATCCACAAGCTTTAATTCGATGCGAAAACTCTCTTAAAAAACACACAATAAGACAAGCGCTTTCGCCTGATTAATATCAGGCTTTTTCAAGACAAAGCGCTTGTCTTATTGTGTGTTTTTTAAGAGAGTTTTCGCATCGAATTAAAGCTTGTGGATTATTTGGCTGTTTCCATTGTCGTGGTTTTCTACGTGTTCCTGGTTTTATTGTGCTTTTGGCTTTATTTGGTTTAAAAGAAAACCAAAAAGGTAGGGCATACATGAGAGGATAAATACTCGCGCAATTTCTGAACAATAAAAGCAGAGCAGGAGCATGGTCATTTGGGGGCCCAGGCAATGTAATGGACCAGACTTCCTCCCTCCTGTAGCCATAGCAGCATCCCATTATTTGTCTGTCTCTCTCCAGTTGCCATAAAACACTGTTAAAACCTGTTAGTCTGCATACTATTTTCTTCTTTACTTTTACATTGATCACAAAGGTTTGAATTTAATTTAAAATTTTTATTTAAAAATTTACAGCAAAAAGCACAGGTGATGAGCAAAATACTCTCGCACTGAAAACAGACAGCATGAGCATCAGTAAACTTCTCTTCCTTTGAAACCCACATTTATTGAAAATTAATCTGGGAATCTGTTAAACTACAACAGATGTGCAGAGGTTCATAGTAAAATACCATATAGTGAACCACTAATTAGGGACTGTATGAAGGGTACAGGAATTCAAAAAGACACAAGTAACAGATTTCTAACAGCTTGGGACAGCCAACTGGACACAAGAGTGTGTCCGGTGAAATGACTTGGTCAGGCTCACACTAGTCAAATGAAGGCTGAGGGAATCAGATGCTGCACTAAAGGAAGCTGCTCATTAACAGCTCCTAACTTTAACTCATCTGCACTAAGTACCAACTGTTGAAGCCTAACACAGTGCATGTCCCACCCTTGTGCCTACAAAAAGCTAACTCAAATATTAACTAAGAATGCATTTTATTTTAACATTAAACTCCTGGACTTCATGCTATGTGGTTTATTCTGACAAATAAGCAAACTGATAGCAGTCACAAAACCAGGAAACCAAGGATCATACCCAAAGAACATGGCTGATATGATTACGCCTCTCTTTACTACAATCAATTCTTTCCTTTACACCATTACTACTTTGAGATGCAGGACCCCCCCCCCACATGCGTGCGTGCGCGCACACACACACACACACACACACACACACACACACACACACATGCGCGTGCGCGCACACACACACACAAACACACACATGCGCGCACACACACACACACACACACACACACACACACACACACACACACACACACACACACACACACGTACGTGATCATCAGTTATATCTCCTTGTACAGCTGCATACACTCATGTTTACTTGCAACAAAATGAATGAACACATTTATAAATATTGACCAAGAAGTGTATTTCAGCTCACTACTGTGAGAACCATATAGTGCATACCATTGTACACATCCCGATGCCTTCCTAACATCTTAGTATATTTCTCTTATATGATTAGAAAGTTGCATTGGCAAGCATTTTCTGAAGGACAGAAAGTCTGAAAGTCAGATTCCTGACATTATTTAGTGACTGTAATCCACAACAATTTGTCAGAAAGCCGCAAACTGACCAAGGCACAGATAAAGTAATTATCAATTTTTTTAAGAATTCTGGCATTGCCAAAAATAATTGGTGGGAGCTCCCAAAATATACCAGATGTAAATACTCTTTTATCCACTTGTTAAACAGGTGTACCCACTGGAGAAAATGTCCCTTTTCATGGGTGACCTAGGACTACTGTCTGAGTGAATTGCTCACAGTCACACCTTAGGCAAATGAGGTGGTGAAATTCAAACCTTGTACTTTTACTTCAGGAAGCAATTCTGTTGACAGCTCAGAATTTTAAGTACCAGATAGCTCCAGTTCCTGACAGAACTACAACAGGTGTGGCACGGATGTGCATTTTCTGAGCAATGAGAACTATGAAACTCTGACTAATTTACCCCTCCTCCCCAAAAAAAGAAGTTAACTGAGATCTGGTAGTTGGTGTTGTGGGGTAAGAGTCCAAACTCTTAATGAGCTTCCTCAAGTGTACAGGGTTAGATTCTTTGTACATTTAGTTGCGACTCTGAGCAAGTCATTTATCTAGAAATATGTAACTGGGGCATTATGCACACACAACACACACACACACACACACACACACACACACACACACACACACACACACACACACACACACACACACACACAAGCAAATGGCCACTTTTTAAAAAAAAAAAGCTCTCCTCTGCTTATCTAAAAAATGTAGTCAGAGTATACTTTTCTGACTACTTAAAAAGTCATCCAAGAGTTTTTTTTAAAAGGCCCATGCCTTGCTGTGCCATTACAAAATATTGCACTTGGTGAAACAATCGCCCTTGCACCCAGCTGCATGAAAGACTTGTTTTATTATTCCAGGGAGTGGGGCACTCAGGAGCCATACACTTTCACTGGGGGCATATGGCTCAGCATGCCCTCCAGCAACATCCCTAGCATGGTGAAACTTCTCCCTACTCCTTTCAATAAGTGTTATGGAGTCTTTTACATCCCAATGAACTACCTTCAAGACAAGCAGCTGGAAACTTGGTTTAACATCTCATCTGAAGGACAACACGCTTGGGTGGGCAGCAGACCCCCTCTTTATGATGCACTGCAGTGTCAGCAATCTATCTACCTGGTGTGGAATAGAGCTCACAGCCTTCTGCACAAAAGGTGAGTGTGCTACCTGTAATGCCACTGACCCTATCACCATATAATGATCAAAGCTTAACATTAAACGTCCCTATTTTCCTCTTGCCTAAACATGCCTAATGACAATGTGAGACTGTTATCCCCAGGCCTTTCAGTATGCACAATATTGTGGACCCCATCAGCATTGTTTATATCAAAGATGTTGCCATATTACCCTTGCCAGATTTTTTTCTTTAACTTTAACTGTAATAGGTCATGCACTGTAATTGTTACCCCCATGCTTTCCGGAATATCAACTGTGCATACCAGGAATAGCTAAGCATTTTTCCGACAGGGCTTATAACCACTGTGCTCCCCTGTCTGATGCCAGCCAAGTGGAAGTTGTGAAAAAGGAATGCCGTGGAGTCATTAGCAGCAGTCATATCGCTAACCGTTAAACTAACCATCTGCTGACTATCGGGCAACTCTTTTTCAGTTACCATTGCACAGTGCCTAGATCTTCCTTTGTAATTCAAAGTTTCTGTAAATGGTACCCGTACTCATCTACTGACTGGTTTGCAGATTACCCTCATTTAAGCAGTTGAGCTTCATTACCAGGAGGAGCCACCAGGGGCTGCTCTTGTTGTTGAAGTTCTGTTGGGTTATTGTGAGTATTCTGTTTCACCTTCCTCAGCATCACCACTTTCTCTTGTGCTGCCATATCCACTGAATGACTCTGGCCCCTCTTGGACTGATTCTGAAGGAAATGTTGTGGAGGCTCATACCTCTCTGCTACAAATTCCTTGCAGAATGCATCAACATGAGTGGCAATATCTCTCTCTCTGCTCCTAATGTCACCCAGTACTGTCATCATACCCCAAAAAAGAAAAGAAAAGACACATTAGTACAAACATTGCCAAAACCAGTGTCTTTGCTCCTACCCACAGCTGTGTTAACCTAGAACTCGAAACTTAGATAAATTCCACCTTATCCTATTGATTCAAAACACATGGCTTCAGATCACTAACTACAATAACCACATATAATTATTTTATTTTTAGACTTTTCAATTCTAATTATTATTATTATTTTTCCTCACAGAATACCTGTTAGCAAGGACTCCAATGCCTGCTCATCTGAAATTCTCCCATGTTACTTATTGACAAATAAAACTTTCAACAGAACATGTTAAACATTCATTATGTCAAACATAAAACAAATCTGCACTCAGTAGATTGAAAAAGGAAATAATTTACCTTTTCAGGTGCAGTACCCAAAACCAGACCACATTCAGGTCAAATTTGTCTGAGCAGTGGTAGTGTTATGGGAATGGCTTTTTTAAATTAAGATGCATATCACAGTTGGAGCAGTGTAAGGGTCAGAGTTAGCTGGTATTACTAAGGTGGAGCAGGGGACATGCTTACTCAACCTGGTGGACTTTTTTGAAAAGGCCACTAAAGCAATGGACAAAGATAAAATGGTACACTGCCTACCACAACCTGGGCAAGTCATCTCCACAATCCACTATTCAGGCATAACAGAAAAGCCTAATAAACTAGGAATAAACCCCTTCATTTATAGGTTAGTAGGTTCACAGAAGGTTAGTTGGCAAATGGCCCTAGAGGCCTTACAAGCCTAGCCATATTTATCCCGAGTTTCCCTAATTGTCAGTGGAAGTTCACAGAGGTAAGTTTCTATGGTAATTAATACTGAATTCCTCTGTCCAGGAGGGACATATATGCCCCCCACAGGAGTGAATTTGCGGTCACTCATCAATTGATCTAAACTGCGTTTGAAGACGGTCATTGAGCTGCTCTGTTTCACATGAATTGGAAGCTTGTTCCAGAGAAGTGCTAGTTTCTGGAAGATCTATCTCTTCAGCCTAACCTATTCATGCCAGAGAATAGATTAAGATACGTAGAGCGAGTGACCCTCCTGCTGTTTGATTTATGAATGTGTAGCATTACCATCAGGGTCAGGTCAGAGACTACCCTGTAAGCCAGGGACAGGTCACCCCTGTAGGAGACAGAATACAGCGACAGGGCTTTCAGTCTTTCTGTGTAAGACTTGTTTTGTGTACCGTGTAATTTCTTGGTGAGATACCCCTGTGGACTCTTCAGTTGCTGCAGGTGTCTGGTGAGGTACATGCAAAAGGGAGCGTTGTACTCAATTATTTGTCTGATGAGGGACAAATATAATAGAATTATAACTTCCTTAGTGTCTACACTTAGGGGGTGCTGTCTATAATGTAATTATCAATATGTCAGCTTTCCCAAAGGGAATAATAATGTATTTTTTTAGCATTTAGCTTTAATCTGTGGCTTTGGCACCAGTCATTTGTCTATGTTAATCCTGTCTGCAGTATGTTGACGTCATTGGGGGACTCTGATTGCTATGAAGACAAAGGAAGATCACCAGTTTGGTCCTAGTCCACACCACCACAAAAATAGAATTTGGAACCAGTGTTCCTGGATCGTCTCCTCTGTACGTTCTTCAGTGAAAAACCAGCACGAAAACGTTGTACACTGGAACAAAACTTCTTTAATGAACACAAGATAAAACCAAGCGCTTTCGCCTGAGAATCCCAGGCTTTTTCAAGGTACATAAGCTGTGTGGCCATGCAGTTAATATAACACACAAAATTGGCCAAATCAATCAATTAAGACCATTGAAATTGATCAATTAAGAACATCTTGTGTCCTAACTTAGGCATACTAAATACTTAAAGTGCCACGGTGCTTTCAAAAGATATCAGCATTAAAAAATTGAACCTTAAAAACATTAAATCTAATAAAGTACTAATTTAAAAAATATATATATATGCTAATAAACATAATTTTGCATAAATATATAAAAGTTTTAGTTCTTAAATATAAAAAATGTATATATACCATAGAAAATGTATGATACAAACTAAATGCAACAATGAACAATACCGTAAATATATTGGCATTACCTCAGCTGAGGTATATAGTATTGCAGTTGTAATAAAGAATGTCAACACTGTTTATAAACTAACTCTAGGAAATTCATGGACCAGATTCTAAAAAATAATTATAGTCTGTTTCTCCTCATTTTGAGTAAGCTCCTTAAACTAATAGCATCGTTCATACCTGGAGATCTAGTTGCGTCCAGGGTAAGTTGCCATGTTAATTCCCTACTTTCTAAAAAGGTTTCCCAATCCCCACCTCTTGGGTCCTGTTGGATTTTTTCTACTACAAAGAATTTTATCAACATATCAGAACAAACCAAGGAGTGTTTAAAAAAAGCATTGTTTTCTATTCTTTTTTCTATTTCATAAAAATGCTCATATATTCTTTTCTTGAGCTTTCTCACTGTTTTGCCTATGTAAAAACCTCAGCAAGACAGGCACAAGCCCAGGTAAACTACTCCAAAAGAATTGCAAGTGTGATGACCATGTGATCTTAATGTGTAATTCCTTGAGGGTATGTATACATGGTCATCATTCAACATATGAGAACATTGGTTACAACTCCCACACTTGAAAGATCTGTTTCTCATGCCAGGGCGGCAATAACCACCAGGAAGCCACGACCTGGAGGTATGCTCAAACATCCCTTTCAGATTAATATCACATTTTCTAATAAATTGTAACCTTTGGGGGATGTAAGGTTTAATGTCATCCTGTGATGTTAAAATGGGCCAGTAGGAACTCATAGTGTCCTCAATAAAATCAGCATCATCTGTATATGTGTATGCAAAACACCTCTGTTTATTGTCTGATTTTGACCCTCTGCCCGTGGGTAAAGGAAGACCTTTAGCTAAAAGAGGGGGGTATAAAGAATCCCTTTTTTCTTTTATCTCTAGTGTTAAAGACTTAATCAGGTGGAATGGGTAGCCTCTTTCCAAAAACATGGTTGTCAAAAAACTAGCTTCTTGTAAAAACAATTCTAGGGAACTACACATCCTGGAACCTCTTATCAACTGGCCTCTCACTATTCCTTTCTTGATATACAATGGGTGGGAACTATCGTAATGCAAAAAAGCATTGGAAAATGTATCTTTTCGGAATATCTGAGTTTGAAACTGTAGAGACTCCCTGCCCTTAGTTAATAGAACATCCAAATAGTGCAGGGAATCCTCTTTGAGCTCGTACGTAAATGCTAAAAATTCTGTTGTAGAGCCAATATATTCAAAAAATTCCAAAAAATCATCTTTTGTTCCCTGCCATAAAATACAAATATCATCCAGGTAACGTTTATAAAATAGGATAAATTTTTTCCATCTGGACGAATGAATATAATTTTGTTCCCACTTATGTAAAATAGTGTTTGCGTACGAGGGTGCACATGGTGAGCCCATGGCCACCCCTTTGTTTTGTCTAAAGAGCTCACCGTTGAAATAAATAAAGTTGTTGTGCAAAATAATATGCATGAATTCAGCTAACAAATTGATTAAACTATTACTTAAGCCTGACTCTTTTACCAAAACCTCAGTGAACCACTCAATACCTTCGGAATGTGGTATACTGGGAAATAATTCAATGACGTCTATAGTAATCATAAGAATATCAGGATTACTAATACTACCCGGGAGACTGGCCAAAAATTCCCAAGAATCTTTACAAACATGTGGGAGTTGAGAAACAAAATGTTTCAAATTGTAATCAACAAATTTACCCAAAGGCTCGGTAATACCCCCCGCACCGGCCACAATTGGCCTAAACCTGAGGGAACTCTGATTGCTCCCAATTTGCAATTGTCAGTGAACATTTGAGAAATAAATTCCAAACAATAAGGGGTCCAGTACAGAACTCGGTGGTATGTTATTCTGACTGGTCTTTTGCTAGAGGTGAAGTCACCCACTTTGACGGTATGTGTCGTGCTGGTGAGCCAGCTGACTACTCATCTGGTAATGCAGGGGTTAATTCCCAACTGGGAGAATTTCTCTGTAATACCTGAGTTGGGGATTGCGTCAAATGTTTTGGCTAGGTCAAGATAGGTGGTATGCACTGTCTTTCCCTCATCCAGGGTCTTGGTGACTTTCTTGAAGAAGTCAACCATGTTGTAGGCAAGCTGCCCTTATGAGCCATTTTAAGCCTAGCTAATTTCTTTCAAAGTTAAGAGTTAAACCCTGTACCTTGTATTTGTGAGGTAAACATTTTAACCATTATGCCATCCCAGATGATAAATCACCTACTGAATTGCCAACTAGCTCACAGATCTATTTTACAGAAGTAAAAGCCAATAACAAAGGACTGTGGCTAACTAGATTTGCAGATGACTGCAAGCCAGGAGTGGTGATCAGATCTCCAAAAGACTCAGCGATCCTACAGGAAAACTTGTCCCAAACAAATAACTGATGTCAGTCTCATGGACTAAAGATAAATACCAAAAAATGCATTATCATCTCCTTTGAAAAGTTGACTCCACAAGGAAACTACCACACTGACAACACACTCCTAAGAGATCACCCAGTAGTTCAAGATTTGGGAACTTATGTGGACAGTGACCTAACTTTCAATGAGTATGTGGCCAGTATGGTAAGGAAGTCCTGTATTGCACAGTTCATTAACAAAGGCATTGCTTCTAAATCTAGGAATGTTGTTGTCCCCCTTTACTCAGCCCTCATTAGGCCGGTCATTGAGTATAATGCTCCTTTTGGAATGCATCTGTCCAGGCACATACAACAACTGGAACTCACACAGAAATACCTTACAAAAAGGATACAAGGCCTAAACAATATGTCCTACAGGGAGCACCTCAAAGCCCTATCACGATATTCTGTCTCTTACAGACTTCTAGGAGGTGATCCGTGTCTAGCATACAAGGCATCTTCCAACCCATTACTGACGGACATACTTCACATCTGTAATTCAAATGGTATAATAATTACTTAATCCAGGAATGTAAACCTCTTCTACAATATGAACAGAACAGTTTGAAGGAACAAGTATATCTCTCTTGAGGGTAACCACAGCTCTGGAATAGATTCCCCATCCACATAAACAAAGCTCATTCCTTACCACATTCAAGCATAAGATGGATCAGTGGATGGGAGATAGGAAATTTACCCTAGTTACTCCCCCATTACTTTATCCCAATTCGTCCCTCCCCAGTTATTTATGCTTTGATCTTGTACTTATCAATAAAGTAAAATATATATATATATATATATATATATATATATATATATATATCTATCTATACAGATATAGATATAAAAATATAGATCTTGGAAAGGGTTAGGCGAATCTAAACTACAATGGGATAGGTTAATTTTAAGTACTGAATGGGATAATTGTCTAGGCTTAAAATGTCCTGAAAAAGCTGTTAGCCTAGCACTAAACTAGGAACTTACAAGTAAGACACCAGCAGATCAGTTGGGGAAAATAGATGTGATAAAGGGATGTATTTGCACTATGAACTGAATAATTCTTTAGTTTTTTAATTCTGTTTAATGCATACTGTGGAGCTTTTCTCCCTGGGCCTCTGCTGAAAATGGGCTCATACTCAGTAGGACTTTCCCGGAAATCAAATGTCAAATAAATAAATAAAATGAAGCACACTTGACACACATTCTAACATATTACATTTAATATATGTGATGAATATGAACATAAGCAAAACGTCCATGTGTAACTTAAGAAAATAGAATGAAGTTTCTTAAAACACAGATAAATTTTACTGGACAGTAAAGGTTACGTATATAAAGAACGAAGTAGAAGTAGAAATAGAAGTGAAACAGCAATGGAAAGGGGCAGAACTTACCAAACTGAGGAAGTGCAGGAAGAAGATGAATGAATAAGATGGTAAACTGTGAGTGTACTCATAGAAGAAATTTAAATTTTCATAAAGATGCCTATAAAGACAATGAAAATAAAAAGTGCAGTAACTGTGCAAGCAAGAATAACTTTACATATATATGTGTGCGTTTGTGTGCATATACACAAACGGAAACAAGATAAATCCAGACACAAATGTCCACTACAAAAAGTTATTGGTAAAGTTTTCGAGTCAATACACTTTTAGTACTAGTAACACCATTAGAATTTCACTCATTATATACATATTGCCAGCCAATCATATCACACAATCAATATACAATTTAAAAACACGGTGCTACTTAAAAAAAACTACATAAAAGATTTTAAAGCGAGAGACATTTGCAAAACATGTATTCTTCACATAGTCCTATGAAACATATGATTATTTAAATTTCTATAAGACATATAATTGCTTAAATTTCAAAATTGGTTTGATATTGTTAACCTTATTAAGGCCAGGATACATATCTGCCCTAAACAAATGTATCCACCTATATTCAGCCCTTTCAGTCACATTGATAATATCTCCCCGTCTTTGATTCATATATATTTTTTGGAGTACCCTAAACTTAACTTGAATGTAGGTAGATAAATTATTTTGTTATGTCGATTCAATGTCATTGTCCTACCTTCTTGACAGTCATGCCTGACTGTCATAGGTCTTCTGTCACACAGTCAATCGTTCTCTTTGCTGGACACCCTCATTTTCTCTTGCCTTCTTCTTTTCTGTCCCAAATCTTCTTCAGCAGATTGTCTTCTGATTTTCTGGGCATGTGCCCAAACCACTGTAATCTGTTCTTTTTGACCTTCTCTGCAAATGGAGTTAATTTGGCTTCTGCTCTGATGTCCTCATTCCTTCATCTGTGTCACAGTGGGCATCCTACCACATATCTCAGGAACTTCATCTCAAACACCTCTAGCTTCCTCAACTGCGATGCCTTTACTGCCAAGTTTTGTCTACCATACAGTAATACTGGTCACACCACTGTTTTGTACACTTTACTTTTCAGCTTCTTTGGCCTTCTTTCACAGACTATACTTGACACTCTGTACCAGTTGGGTGTAGCCCCCCCAGACTCTAGCTTTGACTTCCTCATTCAGAATTCCATTCTTCTCAACCACCCCTCCAAGATCATTGAAGCTGTTAACCTGTTCAACTATTTTCCCCTTCTATCTCAATTTTCAGCTTCTTCTGACTCCCCCATTTGCTGCCATTACAACTGTTTTATCTGTACTCAGTTGTATCCCATGTGCCTGCAGTTTTGCTTTCCATTCTCCTATCATTTGTTAAAGTTCTTGCTCAGATTTTGCCTGCAATGCCACATCATCTGCATACAGCAACTTTGTTGATTTGTTCACTTCAACGTGTTTACTGATGTAGTCCATCACCAGTATGAACAGTAATGGGATCAGGGCTGAACTCTGATGCACGCCTACTCCCACTGGGAACCCATTTGTGAGACCAAGCACTGTCCATACGTTAGTCATTGGGTCCTTGTACACAGCCTGCACTAATTCTACCAATGTTTTCGGAACTTCAAACCATCACAGGACTGCCAAATCCGTTTTCTTGGGACCCTGCCATATTCTTTCTCCAAGTCTAGAGGAGTCCAGTTGAAGTTTTCATCTGTAGCTTCTTCTGCACTATATGTTTTACTGAAAACATCTGGTCCATTGAGCTGCACTCTGATCTGAATGTGAACTGCTCATCTCTTTATGAATCACTCTTTCCAGAATTTTCATAGAGTGTGACAGGAGAGTGATACATCTGTACTGTCCACAGTTGTGAATCTCCCCTTTGTTCTTGTACACTGGCACTAACATGCTTATTCTGAAGTCATCTGGAATATGCCTTTTTCTTCATATTGCTTTGAGTATCTTCAGGAGCCATTTCTCTCTTATCTCATCCAATATCTTGATCAAATCTGTTCTGACTTCATCTGAGCCTGCTGGTTTCCCTGACTTCATTTTCATTATTGGTGTTCTTACTTCTTCTAAGGTGGGCTCCTCCTCTTCTTTCATTCTAAGCTGTGTCTGGAGCAGTACAGCTTCTGTGGGGTTTTCTTCATTCAGAAGCTGCTGGAAGTACTCCTTCCATCTGCCTTTGATTTCCATAGGCTGGTGAGTAGGTTGTTGCTGGCATCCCTATGAAGGGTGTCTGACTATCTTCTTTATCTTTCTACCTTTGTTTTGCACAGTTGCTATAGTTTCTTTGTGCCATCTAAAGAGTCACTTTCCAGGAGCTGGTAGAGTGCCTTTAATACCTTTTTCTTTACTATTGCAACTCTTCTTAAACTCTTGTATAGCCAGCTAGTATTCCTCTTAGCCTGGTCCGTCTTTCTATCTTCCACTATTTCCTGCACTTCTTCATTCTTTTGATGATTTCCTGGACTTCTGTATTCCACCACCAGCCTTCCTTATATACCTTATTTCCATACCATGCTCAGCCACATGCCTGTTTTGCAGTCCTCAAACATATGCTGTTTTGAGTCACTGCCATTCTTCTTTAACTCCACCTATTTCCTCTTCTTCCTGAAGTGCTAGAGCCCTGACTAATTTCTTGAGCTCTTGTAATTTCTCTCCAGTCATCCTTCAGACCATCAGCCTAGTCTTTGTTAACCTTAGAGTCTTCTGTGACCACTGCTTGCAGCTGATTGTGGTAACCAGTGGTTTATGTTGTGGGCTGACTAGTTCACTCGGGATGAGTTTGCAATTGCTGATTCTACACCAGTGCCCTTTCCTTACTAGGAAGAATTGGATATGAGCCTCTCTTGTATATGTCTATCTTACTGAACCATGTATTTGCCAGACAGAAATTTAGAGTGACCTCTGTTCTTTTATTCTTGTTGCCCCACCCACTTGAACCAAGGCAGTCCTCATATCCTGTTCTGTCTATGCTGATATGTGCATTCGGGTCACACATTATCAACACCTATTCCTGTTGTCCTGCTTTATCTAGTAGGCCCTGTTACTGCTGTCTAAATGTACTCTGTTCTTCACTGTCACAACCCTTTTGTGGGGCATAGGCTGAGGTTATGAATGGTGACCTATCCATACACTGGAGCCTGATTGCCTTGAGTCTTTCACTAATTCTGATGACATCTCCTCACTGTTTTCTGAAGCCTCTCCCTCAACACAATTTTTCCACCATTTTTGGTCTGTCCTCCTCCTGAGTAGTAGACTCTGGATCCCAAGCCAAGTGTCTTTGCTGCAGTGCCCTTCCATCTTGTCTCCTGGATGCATAAGATGTCCAGCCTCCTCCTTACCATCATGTCATTCACTTCCAAGCTACAGTGAACTTATACTGAATGTAGCAATTCTTTGTTAATTTTTTTCCAGGTTGATTTGTTTTACATATAGCTTTCGCTCAGCAGAGCTATCCCAGGTAACCCAAACTTTATTTATATATTTATTTTATTTATTTATTGTCATTTGTGGTGGTGGTGCTGCGATAGTGCTGTTGCCTCACAGCAAGACGTTGTCCCGTTCGATTCTCAGCTAGAGCGTCTTCTGTCTGGAGACATGCGTGAATGGGCGTACCTTCGTTGAAGGTTGTGCGTCAGGGCTGGCAAATTGGCACGTAAAAATCTACTGCCAATCATTAGCGGACCAGAGTTCCGCTGTGGCAACCCCTAACCGGGAAGAGCCGAAAAGACAGAAACATTGTCATTTGTTAACTAGGTTGGTCCAACTGAGTCAAGGGCCCATTTTCATTGGAGAACCGAGGAGAAAAGCTTCACATACAATTACAGTAATACAAGAAATAGTTAAAATTACAATAGCAATATTAGCAAGAACTTATACAACCACAACAAAGTCAACTATGTTATGCAACTGTGTTCTACAATTCTACTTTGCAACTAAACAAGGGCCAAACAGTAGCTTACTGACCCAGGGGTGCTGAGTTCTATGGCAGACACACACTGGCCAACAGGGGCATTTGCATCCCTGTCACCATTAGTATGGTTCCCAGGCATAAGTCAACCCACTTATCACCAGGAATTAGCCATACTAATTTGGTGACATTAGACTACATGACTGAATCACCTAGAACCAATTCTGTCACCATCGAGTGGCTAGTCCAGACACAGTGCTCAGTCTGTGATCTGTTTTCTCCTATATTTTTATTTATTTATTTATTTTATTTTACATTTGTTAACCAGGAAAGTCCGACTGGATACAGGATCATTTTCAGCGGAGGCCCGGGGAGAAAAGTTCCAAATGTACAAAAACAAGTGTAAATACAGTGAAATTATTACAGTGAGTTATCACAAAACTGAGATTTGTTTAATGATATGTACACATAGGTACATGTTTTTCTCACATACAAAGAGCAAAGGTTGGAAGCAAGCAGCTGAGAAAGAAATAGTTAAAGATTTCATCTGAAAAAGGAAAACACATATATTAAGGTGGTTATCATACATGGTGTAGTGTTAACTTTAAATCTTTCCAGTAGGTGGGTGATGCACAGAATTTTAAAGAGAGTCAGAGTTTTATTCTTGTAATGAGGTTCTCATTTATGAAATATGTTTGAGTTGGGGTTAGTCAGGGTTTGTACAGGGACAAAGCCACTGCATTTTTAGGTATTTCCTAAGGGATTTTTTGAATTGGGATAAGGAAGGGTCACTGGTGAGTTCAGCTGGAAGTAGGGTCCAGGTTTTACCAGCAGAGTTGGAGAATGATGATTCACTTGCTGAATTGTTGGCTTTAACAGTTTGCACTCACAATTTTTGGAAGAGCGAAAGGATTTTAGGTTACTGTAGGGAGTAATAATATTTTTCAGTATGGGTGTACTGTCTGGTTGGTAGAGGATTTTGTGAACAACTATTAGTTGGTTATATTGCAGGTGATAGGGTAGTTCAAGCCAGTCTAACAATTGAAGGTTAAGGCAGTGATGGGTTCTATAAGCTGATCCTGTGGCAAATCTGGCAATGTTATTGTAGCACCTAGTAAATTTATTGAGGTTTGATTTGCTTAGGTTTACGAAGATGGGTAAGGCATAAAGAAGGGTCAATAGTAGATGTGTATGGGCAATAACAGTTCTAGCAGATGGGGTTAGGAATGGTTTAATCCTGTATAAAAAGCCTAATTTTTTATTAACTGTTTTAATAGTTTTGTCTATGTGAGCATCAAATGTGAGGTTGTTGTCGATGATCACACCCAGTAGTTTAGTACTAGGTTCCGGGGAAATTATGGTACCATTGTTAGATATTACGGTCAGAGGTGGTGAGGGGACCTTATGAGTGGGGGAGAAGAGTTATAGTTTTGTTTTATTTGGGTTTAATAGTAGTTGGCGACCAGTGAGCCAGTTCTCTACTTTGCTGAAAGTGATTTGGGACAAGGATTGTAAATCTGTGGGGGTGGTGGCAGAGCAGATTAGGGTTGAGTCATCTGCATATTAAATACAAGTTGCATCAGGGATGACTTTGTACAGGTCATTAATGAATATGGAGAATAGGAGGGGACCTAATATAGATCCCTGTGGGACTCCAAGGGTGACTGGTAAAAGGGACGATAGGTTATGTTTCCATAGTACAGCTTGTTGTCTGTCACTTAGGTTATAATGAAACCAGGTAATTGCTAGATTATCTATGGAGAGTGATTTTAATGTGTTTAAGAGTAGCTGGTGATTTACCATATCAAATGTCTTGGATATGTCAAGGAAGAGGGTTGAGGAGAGCTTGTTGTCATTACGGTTTTGATTTATTGTATGGGAGAAGGAGCAAAGGGCTGAGGTTGTACTATGGCAAGGTATAAATCCATGCTGGGAGGGGGCTAGGAGAGTGTTTTGATTCAGACAGGCAAGAAATTGCTTGTGGATACATTTTTCCATTATGTTAGCCAAGGGAGACAGAATGGCTATAGGCCTATAATTTGAAAGTTCAGTGGAATCTCCCCCTTTATGAAGAGGAACAATGTGGGAGATTTTCCAGATGTGGGAGATATAGGCTTCGTGAACAGTTCTATTGATTAAAATTGATATGGGGTATGCTTTTTCATTAGTGGCTTTTTGGAGATATTCTGCAAGTAGTAGGTCTGCTGAAAGGGTGGTGGGTTTCAGTTTTTTTTAAATAGGGACTTAATAAAAAATGTTGGTACTGGATCAAGCTTAAAGGGGATCTTATTCTCAGGTGTGGGGTTGGTGGTACTTGGGGTATAAGGAGATAGTTTACTGGCTAGGGATTGCACGGTTTCTGTAAAGAAAGTGTTAAAGGTGTTAGCAACAATTTTAGGAGGTTGTTTGAGGGTAGTTAAGGGGGTGGGGGTAGGGGCAGTTGATTGGCCTGGGTGGAGAAGTTTATATATGCCTGACCAGAATTTTTATGGTTGGTTTTGGTGCTTTTGTTGCAGATTACAGTAGTAATTCTTTTTGTCTAGCACAGTAGACTTCTTTGTATCATTTCTCAGCTGTTTATATATAAGGTGATCTTTTGGGGATTTAGTGGTTCTCCAGGTGGTCCGCGCTTTGTTTCTGCTAATAATGTTTTGTCTTGTATCATTGGACAACCATGGTGCTACTTTGTTATTGGTTCTTATAGTGTGTTGGGGAGCATGGTTAACCAGAATATCAAGAAATGTAGAGTTAAAGTATGAGACCACTTCATCTTGTGGAAGTAGCCATAGGTTGGACCAGTCACATGTGTTAAGTTCATTCTGAAATTTAGTCTGAATAAAGTTCTTACAACTTCTAATGGTTTTAAAGGAAGATTGTTGCGGGATGTCATTTCATTTTATGATTATATAGGTCAGGAAGTGATCACTAAAGTCCTCAGGTAGGGTGCCTGTTTTATATATCTGGGGTAGGTTGTTTATTAATATCCAGTCTAGGATACTTTCCTTTTTGTTAGGCTTATTGATTCTGGTTGAGGAAGATATCATCTGGGAGAAGCCATGTAAATTTATATGGGTGGAGGGGAAGTCTGAAGAGCAAGTATTCCAGTCAATATTAACGTCTCCGAGAATAATAGTTTCCTGGGGGCAGTTAGTAGAGAGCCATTGGAGGATACCCTCCAAGGTATTTGTGTTGTCATCAGGGGGGATATAGATACATACAATGTTTATAGAGTTGTGTTTGCTGAGTTGGACCTTTGTGATGAGTATTTCTGCATTGTTAGTAAACAAGGCATTTGGGGTACTAGTTTTGGATACTTCCAGAGTGGATTTATACAAGATGGCTATATTTAGGATGCAGCACAGCTGATGCCCAAACCGGTTAGTCTATTAAAATCTTTGCCCTATAGGGCACCATATAGTCTTTGTGCTGCCTGCAGCTCCATCCTTGGGTGAGTTTGAGATGGAGAACATGCTAACTCCATACAGGTATTCGCTGGAGGTCAGGATTGAACCTTGTGTATGAGAGGCAAAGGCCTTAACCACTATGCTAACTGATGTACCTAGCTTAAAGGTATTCCTTACCCTGGAGAATACAGATACATGCATAGTTACTGAAACATTGTTTCAGAACAGTGATATAACCCCTGTCTCCCTTGCAAGGACCTAATGTTGAATTTGTAGGGGTAGCCAAAGGGCGAGGTATCTGTGTTCCTAAGAAACCATTTCAGTTCTAGGTTCGTAATGTAGGAAAATGACCTTGAACTCCTCCAAATCCTTCTCATGATAAACAAAACCCAGTGTCACATTATTGTCAACTACTGTACCCCATCCATGACCCCAAAAACCACGAGGTATATCTAAGCAAACTGACATCTCTCGCTATAGAGCCTAACACTGTCCTGCAGGATGTGATTTTATCAAAGTCTTCACTAATTGGGGGAACCTAAACTACCACAAAAAAGTATGGACAAAAGATTCCTGATCTTCATTAATGCCAACTCCCTAGACCAACTAGTCCAAACCCAGATGAGGGGTTCAAAATATTGGACCTGATTCTTAATAACTAAGCCTTCATGTGCTGAGTACCTATAATTATACCAAACCATTCATAAGATCTGACATCCATTCATCAGATATGATCACCATATAGTAACTATTACTTAGCAAGACCTGAGTTTTGTAAGCCCCTGCATATTCAGAGATTACTCGAAATGATGGATTACCTGACAAAATTCAAATACACTCCTCACCCTGATTACCTCATATCATATGTGGCCTTAATCACAGATAAGTTATGTGTCCACCTCCAGCTTGCAATGATTCCTTGGTCAACATATGATATAAATACTGGCTGAATTTAAGAACAAACTCATTTGGTGCAATCCCAGTATTAACAAACTACACAAAAGGAAAAAGAAACCCATAGCCTGCAAAAGCAAAATTAAATCTAACCTAACTTAATCCCACTTTAATATTACAGCCAATGACAACACCATCATCCCCCCAACAGAACACACCAAACTACTAGATGTTGAGACTGACAGTTGTCTCAAATTTGACATTCACATCTCCTTGACCATAAAAAAGTTCACAAAAAATTAGGGGCTTTATACAGCAATAAGCAATTCCTCACCAAAACAGCCAGAATTTCATTTGATAATTCCCACCTTATCTCCACCCTTCTCTATGCCTCTCCTATATTTACCAACCTAAGGCAAACTGACCTAAATAAAATTGAGTCTTGTTACAACAAAATCACCAATTTTGACACCAGAGCTTCCTATCGCAGTCACCACTGTATCTTACTTACTGAACTTCACTGGCTAGAATTCCATCAAGTTCTTCACTGGAATCAACTCTCTTTTGATCACAAGCTAGTGAACTATCCTCTTAAAGTCCCATACCTCCAAAAGCTACTGCAGCCCTATTGTACTACCAGACCACTATGCTCCAGCAGCAAAAAATCAATTACTGGTAACCAGAGCCAAGAACTCAGCTGGAGAAGCACTTTTCTCCTGCATAATAGCCAAGTTATGGAACACTCTTCCCCCCACAATAACCTCTATATCATCATGCACTCACTTCAAAGCTGTACTTAAAACTCACTTTAAAAAAATACTGGTTATGCCCTTGCATCAATCCAGACTACAGTCTCTGGCTCTACCCCCCCCCCCCATAGCCACTCAGCTACCCTGCCAGAATCTTTTCAATCCTTCCTCATCTGGAACTGGCAGTCTTATTTAACTTCCTTCAATACCTCTCCTCAAATCAAAACCTAAACCATCTACTTACTATCTATTCCACCTATATTACCTCTCTCTATCCTCTCTCATGCCTTATTCTTCCCATTCTGTTTCCTCCTAGTCTGTGCCCCCATTACTCCACCACCTTCAAACAATGATTTATATCTGTCTCTGTTTGCAGCCATTCAGTTATGTCTAGAAAGCTTATTACTATATCATTGCTGTAATTGTCACTACTTGTATTAATGTTGTAATGTGTGCCATCTTAGAAGTATCCAATGTTCCTATGCATATATGATTATATTTTTATTTTATTTATTTATTTTACATTTGTTGACCGGGTAAGTCCCACTGGAACCAAGTCCATTTTCAGCGGAGGCCCGGGGAGATAAGCTCCAACAGAATACAGTCAAAGTAGCAGAAGAGCAAAAGTAACATTGATTATACAATAATATTTGCAATTGGGTATTGATGTTGTTTAGACAAGGATAACTGAAAGCTATCTAATACAATAATATTTACAATTGCGTATTGATGTTGTTTAGACAAGGATAACTGAAAGATACTTTCAGCCAAGCAGTGTTACAGATTTTTGAATTTTTACAGAAGTTCAAACTTAGTACAATAATGGTAACAGAAGAGCAGATGAACATTAAATGTAAGTAATATTTAAGTAATCAGGTTAAATTGTTATTAAGACAAGGAATACAATAGAAGTACAATCATACAGGCAGTGTTACAAAATTCCATTTTTTGAGGGTGGTCTTAGATAAACAAAGGAAAAAAAAAACAAGTTAGATTGACAAAAATACATGTGCTGTTAGAATTAGTCAGGTTTGTCACAATGACATATCCATTTTTGTTCTAGGTATTGTTTGATAGAGGCTTTGAATTGGACTGGGGAGGAGAGCAAGGTAATGGCATCTGGAAGTTTGTTTCAGGTTCTGCCTACAGAATTAGCAAATATGGCCATGCCAGCTGCATTGTTGATTTTAGTTGTTTCTATTTGTATCTTATTGGATGAGCGGAGCATTCTTGAGTTGTTGTGAGGGAAGATGTGGTGACTAAGGGCTGGAATGTGATTTGGGTTTTTTAGGATTTTATTAGCCAATATTAGCAGGTTATACTTAACAGGATTGGGAAACTCCAACCATCCAAGTTGTCTGATGTTAATGCAATGGTGGGTTCTAAAAGGAGAACCCGTAGCAAACCTAGCGATGTGATTGTAGCAGGCTGTAAGTTTGTTAAGATCAGTTTTACTTATATTTTCTAGAAGTGGGGAAGCATATAGGAGGGTGGATAGTAGGTGCGAGCGTGCAATGGCTATTTTAGCTATGGGGGTGAGGAAGGTTTTTAGTCTATAGAGTGAGCCGAGTTTTTTGTTGATGGTTTTGATAGTTTGGCTAATACGGAGGTCAAATTTTAAATAGTTATCTATTGTAACACCTAGCAATTTGGTATTGGGGTCAGGGGAAATAATTGTCCCATCGATAGCTTGGATGGTAAAGGAGAAGGGTAAGGACCTCTGGATTATATACTCCATGTAAGCCACTGTCCGACGTCTAAATATGTTATTCATCATTTACATTGTGTTTTTTGCTGGCATTTGTACACTTGCATTTATATCAACATTTCTTACTAACTTGTACTTAATGTATCTTTGTTGTGGAGCTTTTCTCCCCAGGCCTGCACTGAAAAAGGACCTGTGTCCAGTTGGATTTTCTTGGTAAACAAATGTAAATAAATAAATAATAAAAATAATAAATACTCCAGTTAGAGAAGAGCTCAAACAGATCCATAAAGAACTTACAAAGTCAAATCCTACAAAAGTAAGTATAAATCAAGAATTGCCATCCAGGCTAAGGATGACTACAAAGCCTTTTTCAGCTAGCTCAGGGACCTCAGAAGTAGTACCCAAGAATGCTCTGAGTTAATACAAATTAACATCACATAATTACCAACCAGAGGACATTAACAACATATTAGTGAACAAATTCACCACAAACTTTATTCCCCTACCTCTGCCTAATTCTGTACAGTGCATTAGTATGCTTTTGCCAACCTGGTCACCTTTGTGCAAGTCTTTAGTGCTCTCCCCAAAGTTAAGAACACTAGTTCCACGTGTCCAGTTAATGTGATAGGCTTTCTCAGCACCAAATATTGTCTGGCTGATTCATTATTAAGTCTGTTCAATCTCAGTCTCTCTATTGAATTCATACCAGGAATATGGTGAACTGCAGTAGTTATCCCATTTCACAGATTGGATACACTACTGATCTGGGAAATTATAGACTCCTAGGCTTCATTAGCCGTATCTGTAAGTCAGTGGGGCACATCATTATAGAACTCATTAACAAAGACATAGACAGTCTTCAAACCCTAGACCCCAGGCATTTTGAGTTTTTTAAAGGCAGATCCTACTTCCCAAAACCTGGTGGACTTTTTTTGAAGAAGTTACCAAGGTAAATCTGTTCATGTGCACCTGGACTTGGCCAGCACCTTTGATACCATTCTAGTTTCTGTTGTCCCTGATAAGGATATAAAACTATTTATTGTTTTCTATGTTATCGACTGAATAGCAAACTGGCTCACCAGCAGAAACCAATCTGTTAGTGTTGGAGGCATACTCTCAACCTGTGATGTACCCCAGGGATATATAGTAGGACCACACCCTTTTACTGTCTACTTCTGTGACATCAAGGCCATCCTCAAGGGCACGTGGCTGTTGAAGTTTGCTGATGATTGAAAAGTGGGAGCTGTCATAAATTCCCCAACTGACAACCAGATTCTCCAGGAAGGCCTAATGCAGAACTAACAAGTGGTGCTTCAACCACAGCCTCAAACTACATGCCAGGAAATGCAGCATTGTGTTCTTTGGGAAACCCTGGCACCCATGTTCTATCTTGTAGGTAACACCCCTGTATAAACTGACTCTGTCACTGGGTACATGGACACTTTCATTTATAATGAACTATACGTTGACCACCATGTTACCACTGTTGTTAGGAAATCCCTTTATATAGCCACACTGATCACCCGGGGGTATATCTTCAAGGATGTCATAATCCCCCTTGAATTCCTGTCCCCCAATATAGGGTATAATATCCCTTTTACCAAATATTTTTCTAAGCAAATGACCCAGCTTGAGAGACCACAGCATTATATTGCTAAGACAATCAATGGCATGTCCACCTTAAGCTATGCCGGCCAGTTTAAAGCATTTTCTCTTTTCCATGTCCTGTTGACATTTGAGAGAAGACCTCTGCCTAGCCTACAGAGCCTTGAAGGATGCAGTCCTAACAGTCCTATACAGCCTTACTGAAGCAATGGACAAAGGCAACCTTTTTCACATCCACAAAACTAATAACACCCTAAACACCCACTCAAAACTTCTGAAATTCCATAGCAATATAAATAGGATTTGTTGGTGTAACATGTATCTAGCAAGCAGAATACCACTTTTATGCAGTTACATCCCTCTGGCTGTAAAGCATCATTGTTCCTTTACCCTTTTTATGTACTACCTGGATGACTGGATGGGCATTCATAAGTACACCCCAGGTCTGGGCACTCAAGCTCTTATGTAAGAGGACATGGCTAAGTCCAAAGTAATTCATCCTGTTCAGAGGTATGGTATTAATTCATGTCTTGGAAATTTTAATGTGGGATCATGTGGCTAGGGTGCAAATGGTCCACTGAACCAACAACCTAGTATTAACCTATAAAGCTGTGAATTTATGAATTGCATATTGCTTATATAATGACTGTGACAGTTTTCTTGCAGTTTTCCTTCTGTAACAACAAACTGTGACACCTAAGGCATTTAGCTATGTAAATTACTTCTTGAAGAATTACAGTTGTAAAACTTTTTAGTTTTGAGACTACTATAGAAGTGCCATAAATTCAAATGTGGTCCAGCATTAATGAAACTACACTGGGAATGAGCACGATGTGGAGAAGGTCTTGTCAAATTAGTTGGAATATCTAGAAACACTTAACGCTGTTCAATAATGCTAAGGTTTGTGATCTGGTATGCTTTTGTTTTCCCCAAGTGAATGGAATGTGGTTAGATGTGAATCTTAAATGCATTTTTTGCACCAAATATATTTTTAAGATGTAGATCCAAGCATGTTTTATTCAGTTAGTAAAAATAAAACCACACAGGATTGTGGTATTTAGTATTTTGCAGAAGTGCTAAGCATTTATGATTGCCCCCAGGTCTCTCAAGTAAACACTTCTGTCTTGTTTATAAACCGAGGTGTAATCCTAATGCCTCAACCAAATCATTTTTTCCTAAGATAATCTTCCAGTTACTAGAAATTGCTGTTTTTAATGTTTAAAGAATCTACTGAATAAGTAATACCAAAGGCGTGATTAAATCCTGTATACTTTTTTCCTGATATTTTTTTCACTTTAAGTAAAGCAGAGAAGTGCGGGTGGATAGTTAATGTCCGTATCCTGTACAGTTTGCCTAGAAATGCTAGAGCAGTGTTTTTCATAATCTTTTTCCTAAAACATTCTGGGCAAACATTCCCCTTTCTTATGAAAAATATTATCCAAACAAGTTAATCTGGATAATTTTACAAAGGGACCCTTGTGAAGGCTGCCAGCCTAGCCAGATAGAATTCTATAGATAATTCTATCATTTGTAAATATTAATGTAAGACACAGGCATGTTATCTTAAATGGAAAAAACTGCTGTTAGATGTGGAAATGAAAAAAATGAAACAACAGTACTCTCTGCTGACCACGTAAAGCATGTTGTGACCCTTTGATTGAAAGTCTGCTCCGGCTTGTCTAGATAAAGACATTCTTTCTGTTGTTTTAACCGTATAGTCTGGGTGAAAGGGGCACAACTGGAGAACCTTGCCAGCCTTCCCCAGGATTGTCTGTGTGGTTGTATAAACTCTTATCTCAGTGTGTGTGTGTCAGCTACTTGGGCAGGGACATGAAGCACTGGTTGGACAGAGAGGGTGCTGGAGATTTTAGCTTGCACAGCTGGCTGAGATCTCGACCCTATAGCTGTGCCAGTGGGGAGTCTTATTGGGGACCTGGAGAGCAAGGGAGCGACCAGTCCTGGACTGACTGTAATCTCTGTGTGCTCTTAAGGGAAATTGTACTTTACTGTGTGTATTTGTTATCCTTTCCTCCTGTATGAGACTCCCCTCACTGGTGTTGGTGGTGAGGATTGAGGCTCCTTGATTGCTGGGCCAGGGCACAGGCATCACATATTAATTGTTTGGTGGTGGTGGGATATCCACACCATATATTAATTGGTTGGCAAATACTAATTGGCTTGTAGTGGTGTGGGTAGAGTGAATTCCTGTAGCTTGTGTACAGTGAGCTTTGAAGGTGTTTTTTACTCTAAATCAGCCATGCAGTGAATACTCAGAGTTCAGATTACAATTGTATTATTTCTTTTGTTAGCTTAGTTAGAGGAGGCAGCATGTCAGCAGAGGAGTATGGAAAGCTGACAAGGAGCCAGCTGGTGGAGATTTGCCAGGCTAGGGGACTGGTGCATGGAAACCTGACTAAGGCAGACCTGATTGGTGCCTTAGTTACAGCTGCATCAGAAAACAGCAACCAGTAGGACAGACTGGCAGTGGAGATATGATACCCTCAGGGAATGTATAGCTCAGCCTTTCGGCAGAGGACTTAAAAATCCATCTGGAATTAGTCTTCAGTTGGAGGCCAGGCATGTGGAAATAGAAGCATCTGAGAGACTGAGGCATCTAGAGAGTGAGGTCAATGAGAGACTGTGATGTTTGCAGGCTGAAGAGAATGAGAAACTGCTATGCCTGGAAGCGAGGAAAAGGAGAGGCAGAGGCAGCATGAGAAGGAGTTGCTGACTCTTTGCCAGAGTCAAGGAGGTAATGGGAAAGGGAGTAACTGGACCCCAGAATTACAACAGGCCAGTACATTTCTTCTGCAGTTTAAAGAGGGGGATAATTTTGATAGTTTCATTCATTTGTTTGAGAGGGTATGCAAACAGTATAGTGTTGACCAAAAGGCTCTGCGTACTGTTCCTGACCCCCTTACTTCATGGTAAAGCTGTAACTGTTTTGTCAAAAATGTCTGACATTGCATGTTTTGATTATACTGCTGTTAAAAAGCATTTGTTAGAATTGTTTAAGCTAACACCTGAAATGTATAGGAAAAAGTTTCGTGAGCATAGACGCAAGGCAGATGAAAGTGTGTGTGAATATGTTGCTGAACTGAGCACTTATTTCCATAGGTGGGTGAATGCATGTCAGGTCACCACTTTTGAAGGCCTGGCAGACCTTTTGGAGAGGTATTCCCATATTCCAAGGTACAGATAATTCAGGTTTAGTATATGTAAATAAAAGGGGTGCAGATGGCATTTCCATCTTTGTTAGGGAGTAAAACTCTCCTGTAAAAAATATTCTAATGATACTATTGCAACTTTAAAGTCTCACTATTCCCAGACTGCTCTTTGTTGTTTCCACATTTGAGTGGTGAGTGTTTCTTTATTAAGGTTTGTCATGCAGCAAACTGAGTCTCATTTAAAGAACTCAAATTTCCCTTGACAATAAGAAAAAAATAAGAACTGCTGAATGCTAGATTAGTCAGTTAAAATAGCATAAAATTTACTTAATTTTGCAAAGGCTTAAGTGAACCATATGGAGATATCAGATATGCTGTAGAAACATTAAACTGATTTGTGGGACAGCATCCAAATGCAGATAGATGCGCATGACACTTAGAGTTACTCCAGATGTGCATGACACTTAGAGTTACTCTTTTGTGGCTTACTCAGGAGGTTAATACTGCATAACTCTTGGGTTATCTATGCAAGCAAAACTTCTGTTTCCTATATCATCCCAAAGTGGGAAATGAAAAAGATGCAATAATAAAATAGCATGTAACTGAAATAAAAGTGGAACCAAAAGCTGTTCACATTGAAAACATGTTATCAGAAGTAAATCACCATATTTTGTAAATTGGTAAACTCAATTTATTCATGGAGTTTTGAAGGCTTTTAGAACTTACTACCTGTCTCTTAACTTTCTTTATTGAGGTCTTCATCAAGTAGAAGAAAAAAGGTCATCCTTATGACCACACAGAGAATGACATCAGATGAACATGATGTGCTGGAACCCCAAACAGGACAGAAAATTGTATAATATAAGACATACTTCTTCACAATAAGCAATAGAAGATAAAAATAGATCAGTATACTTCATTTTCAGCACAGTGAAAGGAAGTGATGAAGTCTTAACAGCATATGCAAATTGATGAGGTATACACAGAGTGAACACAACAGATGTCACATAAATGCCACATAAGTTCTTGTCTTACCTGTAGCAGTTATCTGTTATGTGAGAGACAAACTGAAGGAGGTATTCAACCAAGTGTACATGACACTGGTAGTGAAGCTGATAAATGTTATCTCTAGAAAAAAATAGGCCAACACTAAATATACAATGTCATTAAATAATTTCCAGCCAAAACATACATGTTTAATGCTTTTGCATTGTTTAATTGATACAGTGCCAGCCAGCAGTAGGAGTCATGTAGGTTTGCTTCCCCTTTACCAATGCATTTTATACCTTGGGTTTTACTGCCCGTATCATAGCTTGTCAATGTGGTGTAAATCTATGCACAACTTCCAGTCCTGGCAGGTGTTATAGGTAAATTTTTTTCAGGATATATTATTTGGTCCTATTCCTAGTAAATCTGTGCCATGGAGTAATGCCCTTTGGGTATTTCACCTGGAACTGTTTGTACATCCATGTTTGTACCACTTATTTATTTATGTCTAAATCATGGTAAGTAATCTGGTCTTGGATTTGTTCCACCTTGACCTGGGTCATGAGGGTAGGAATAATAACCATTTATGAATAGTTTTGTGCACTAATCAACAAGGGAATTTTTGAGAGGTTGGAAGAAACAGCAGTACCCAGGCAAAGTCTAAGCAGTCAAAGGAGCCGCATACAAACCCCTCACACTGACAAAGAAGTGGGTTTTTGAAAAAAAAATGTAAAGGAGAGAAAGAGTACAAAAATGTAGAATTGTGTATGATAGCACTGAAAACGAGCAAGGCAGAGGAAGAAAATGAAAATGATTTAGGCTCGAGTGGGTGAAATAGACAGAGAGATTTAAGGAATAAGAGGAGAGATTGCTAAACCAGTTGTAGTCATTATTTATATAGCTGTGAAGTTTTTTAAAGAGAAGATGAAAAGACAAGGATAGATGCTAAAGCCTCTGAGAGGCTTTGCTAGACAGCTCCAGATCCAGGAAGAAGTGCCCTGAGTGTCATAAATGGGGAAAAAAACATTTTAGAATTAGAGTTTGGCAGGAATGTTTTCCAAAGGTGCCAGCAGATGAGTATGTGGTATTGAAGTATGGATGAGGTATTAGTATAAGAGAGACTGAAAGATTAGTAACAGTCTCAGTCATTCTGTTTTTAGTATATCAGGTAATATTGACTTTTCCTGTATCCTGGTTACTTATAAGGTTAGATGTACATTTGCAATGCAACATTTTATTCCTAGTCTTGACATTAATTCAGGCCTCTGCTCTTTTTCCACTGTTGTTATCCCATCCTTACTGAATTTACTCCGATCTGAACTACCAGAAAGGTCTCTGACTTTATTAGTAGTTGAGGAAGTCCTTATAATCTTGCCTTCTGCAATAAATATCAATTTCCAGTTATTATTACCTGTTAACATGCGGTGGTGCTGCGGTAGCATTGTCACCTCACAGTAAGACGCTAGCATTGTCACCTCACAGTAAGACGCTGTCCGGTTTGATTCTCAGCTAGAGCGTCTTCTCCGTGGAGACGTGCGTGAATGGGCGTACCTTCGTTGAAGGTTGTGCGTCAGGCCTGGCAAGCCAGTACGTAAAAATCAACTGCCAATCATTAGCGGACTGGAGTTCTGCTGTGGCGACCCCTAAGCGGGAAAAGCTGAAAGACACAAACAAACAATTACCTGTTAACATGCCCAGTCGAGTTTCCTGCTTCCCTATATTTATTATTCTTTCCATAATGTACGCCTGCCTATCTTTCATATTGCTCTTTTTACCTAGTCTGTACTCCATACATTTCATTGAAAACTTTACATTTAGATTAGTACATCATTTACAACCAGTACATACTAACAGAGATTGTAACATATATCAGAAACTAGCTGCAATTTTCTTCAATGCTGCAGCAGTTTCCAGTCACACATGTTTGATTTTCTGTTTATCAAACCTACTGTTTCTTTAATATATGTGTTATGGCTTGAATTTGATAGGTTTGTTCTTATAGTTCATTACATTAACTTTATTTTTAATTTTTTTTATTTAAAAAGAGATTGTTTAATTGATTTTAGTATATAAACTTGTGTTTTAGTTCTTCTTTTGTATTGCCCGTGGAAGGCTATTGTCGAGGCGCTACAGGTTTTATTAAATTCTGTTTGAGTGGTGGATCCTGGTTTCTTCTGTTGTATATTATTATTATTTTTTCAGGTGTTTAGTTGTTTTAGTATTTTTCTGTGTCCCGTGATCCTTCACTTAATGTGCCTAAACTCCTTAGGGAAGAAACTTTGGATTCTGGTCAGAGGAGTATAGATCAATTTACCACGTCCATGGGCGAACGAGTTAATGATCGGTTAACTCAGGAAGACCAAACTGCTATGCCTTGGAAAAAGTTTTTGCAAAATGAACAACAGAGAAGAACCAATAACCCATTTTCCTCCATTGGACAACGGGCAAGTGGTTCTTTATCAGCTGAAACTAAAGAGGTATTTGATAAATTGGATAGACTTATGTCCAGGGATTTAGCAGTGCAACTTAACCATCTTAGTCTACAGAGATACCTCAAATTGGATATTACACTGCATGGCTTGAGGGCTTTTAAAAATCTCACTACACCGTTCAATTTACAAGATGAAGATGATAAAAAGTTCCAGGCTAGATGGGTAGCTACTGCCCATCGTTGTTTAACTGAATGGACTAGTATATTAGTTGAAAGGGACAGGCTTAAACAAACAAAACTACAAGCAGAGATTGCGACAACATGTGAGTCCCTATCTAATATACTAAGTGTAGAATGTATGGAACAGTGTTTTCATGATATTCAAAATAAGTTAATAGACTTTGAAAAAGAACTGTTGAATACTAAAAAATATAAATTAAATCCTGATTTAAAGGAATATAGTAGCGGCTCTGCCTTTTACCAGCTAACCAGTAAGAAGTGACGCCAAAAAGGTGTTCGGTTTGCAAACTAGGAAGATCAGAGACATAAAACGGCTCAAGTTTAGGCTTGGATGTCTCTACCAAATGGAAAAGCTAGTCAGGAGAATATCCTGGGCTTCCAGTAGCTCAGGACTCGCGCTACTTACATCAGACATTTTGAAAAAGCAAAAGATCCAAGTACACGGATAGTGGGGCCAATAGAGGAACTAGAACTGCTTCAGAGACGGGAGAAAGACAGCTGTTTGAAGGACAGCCACCTGCACAGCAAAGGTATAAACGAGTCAGGTGGAATTGACTATCAAACTTTTAATCTTGAGACTATAGTCCAAACTGATAATAATTTTGTAAAGGAATCATATATTATTAATTTATCAGATTATGTATTGAATGAGTTTGAGTATTCTGTTCTTAACCATGGCTTGAAATTTATTCCTACTGTCATGCTGAGACTACATATTATAAAGAAGGACTTACATTGCTTGGTACGTAAACTATATCTTGCCTATTTTTTTAAACATGAACAGCGGAATGTTCATAATTTGGACAATGATTTGTCTTTTCATAGTGAATCTGATGATAGTTTTTGTTCATGTGTTTCGGAGGGGGAAGATTATCAGATTTCAAATGCATATTGTAAGTTAGATACATCAAGAATCATATGCAAAAGTCAATTTATACCCACCCCCTTCTCACATGAAAGCATTCAGAGTTTCTCAGTCATGATTAATTTTGCTCTGGAATCTTTATACACTGGTTTTATGGATAATAGGCAACAAATTGAATATAATTTAACTAAGTTAGAGTGGCATGCATTGCAACAGTTGAGTAAGAATAAAGAACTGGTTATTAAACCAGCGGACAAGGGGAACAAGGTTGTAATTATGCATTTTTCACAGTACATCCAAATGTGTTTAGAACATTTTAAATGATAATATTACTTATAAACAATGCATCATAAGACAATATAAAGAAGCCATTGGGAAATGTCAAGGTTTATTACAGAAGGGAAAGAGATTATGATATTTTACAACAGATGATATTGATAAGAAATTTGGAACTGATAGTTGTGAAATAGCTAAGGTTTACTGTTGCCCAAGGTCCATAAAGACATTCCAACCCCTCTGTGTCATCCAATTGTGTCTGTATGCAACTATTTCCTTAATAATATGGGAATATTTTTACATAGTTTCCTCTTACCATATGTTATTAAGCAAATTTCTTTTATTAGGGATAGTTCTGATTTTTTGGACAAAATACTTCCTTTACAATGGATGAGGGATATGTATTGGCTAACTGCTGATGTGAAAAGTATGTATACCACTATAAACCACCAACATGGATTAGAAGTGTTATGAGCTACTTTGGGAGACAGTCCACTTATATATTATATAATTGAATTTGTAGAGTTTTGTTTGAAAAATAATTATTTTGAATTTGACGGTCAGCTATTTTATCAATTAAGAGGTACAGCCATGGGGGCAGCGTTTGCCCCCATGTATGCAAATATGATGGGACTGTTTGAAGTGGAATATCTTTACCAAATGGACTTTTATAAGAAATATGTGGTGAAATACTATAGATACATTGACAATTTAATTTTTATTTGTAAAGGTGGTCAAGAAAAATTCAGACACTTTATGAACAGTCTTCAGGATAATAGGTTTTTGTTACAATTTGATGGTTTTCAGTTGGGGAATAAAGTAACTTTTGTATATTAGTTAGGAAGGAGGTAGAGCTGGGAAAATTATTACTAAAGTTAATCTTAAATTTGAGGATGGTGTCCATTTTTTGGATGCCCATAGCTGCCACCTCCACATCTCCTTAAATCTCTTCTTTGTGGAGAATTTGTCAGAGTTAAAAGGCTATGTAATAATACTAATGAGCTAGATAATGAACTACAGAAAACAGCTCAATTATTTATTAAGAGGGGTTATGATACTAATAAAGTGTTTGCTTTATTAGATAAAGTTAACAAGAATACTACTCATCAGCCCAATATAGGGCAGGATAAGTGTTTTGTTAAACCTGGTGGTAAGTTAGATAATAACTTAAGTAAGATACGTGTGGTTATTACTTATGACCTTTTATCGGAAGAAGTAAACAAATGATCCAATATTGTTGGGGCTTTTTATTTAAATATACAGATCTTGCACACTTTCTAGATAGAACTCCCAGGTTTTCCTATAGAAGGGGCAAAAGTATAAGGGATATGTTGGTACGGTTCCCTATGAAACCATCGAAGTTACACTACATCGAGAATGACTACATCGAGACTAGACCATCGAAAGTACATAACAGCGAAAACAGAAATCGTCGACATTTAAAACACCGAACACCAGAACACCGACACACGGAACGTAAACAACACACTACACTACATAGAATACACACTAGCCCTGACCCAAACCCTAACCCTAAGGTCCGACACTATCGCACACTTCACCTACCTGCACCCTAACCCTAACTCACTTACCCACCCCTAGCCCAAGCTCCGACACTATCGCACACTTCACCTATCTGCACCCTAACCCTAACTCACTTACCCACCCCTAGCCCAAGCTCCGACACTATCGCACACTTCACCTACCTGCACCCTAACCCTAACTCACTTACCCACCCCTAGCCCAAGCTCCGACACTATCGCACACTTCACCTACCTGCACCCTAACCCTAACTCACTTACCTGACCACTCCTACCTCCGTCACTGTCGCACACTTACCGGGTCGCGTTAAACATACACCAGTGCTGTGACATTCCATTTCGACGCTTTGGAAGTCGACGATTTCCGTTTTCGATGGTTTGCAATTTCAATGTAGAAGTCCCGATCTCCTCATTTTCGATGTAGTGTAACTTCGATGGTTTCATAGGAAACCGTTGGTACATGCCAGATTGTCTATGCCTAACTTGAGTTTAGGTGTTCATCTCTCCACTGTAGGTACTTACTCTTGTGGTAGATGTGCTGCATGCCAATATGTTAGCAGAACATTTAAATATAGTAATGGTTTGTCTTTTCAGTCAAATGCAATGTTTTATTGCAATGCAGAAGGCATTATATGTGCACTAAAATGTCCTTGTGGCATGTTCTATATAGGCCAAAGAAAGAGGGCTTTTAATACTAGAATTCAGGAACATGTCAGGGACATTAAAAATGGAAAATTAGAGAGCCCTCTTGCGATGCATTTTAAAGAATTATCATAATGGTAATCCTATGGGTTTGTTAGGTACAGTTTTGGAGCATATCCCTATTAATAAATATGGTTCTTACCTTAAGAAAAAAAACTTTTGTATAAGGAAACACTGTTCATACTGAAATATCGCACATTAGCCCCTGGTGGCATTAATGTAGAATGCAAATGGAAAGTTCTTATTTAGTTATGTCATGTGATTTTAAAATTGTCTAATTGTTTAATTGATTTTAATATATAACCTTGTGTTTTAGTTCTTATTTTGTATTTTCCTTGGAAGGCTATTGCCAAGGCGCTAGAGGTTTTATTAAATTCTGTTTGAATGGTGGATCGTGTTCTCTTCTATCATTTATTTTCTTTTTTTCCTAGTGTCTAAACTCATCAGCACTGCATAAGTGGAATGTTTGGCTATGCTTTAGAAACACAGGGTTTATAATCGAGCTGATGTCCATAACCATTAAGATGACTGCAGAATATCTGTTGAGGTCATAAGAAGGCTGAAACATGCATGTCTAGAGCTAGTGGGATTTGGCTTTATTGGGCTGAATGTATCCACAAAGACTTGAAAAGTAAAAAAAAAAAAAAGTCATGGATATTCATAAGCCATATTGCTGAAACAATTGATGTCCTTAAGGGATCATTTGCATATATCCCATGGGCCTCTATTACAGGAGGTTTAAGTTATCACACAGTGAAAACTCTAGCTTGGCAGGGTTTTCTTGTAGTTTCTACTAATTGGTTTGTCTGTGTGACCTTTTTACTCTTTGGTTTGTATCTAGTGTCTGTTATCTTGTACAATATCTGTGTGTTAGGGCATCCATTTATATATTTGCATTTTGTTCACTGTATATGCAGACCAGGTATTTTGTCCTTTTTCTGGAATGACTAACACAGCATTTAAAATGAGTAGGGAAACAGTAGGGAGCTCCTCTGCTCAGCAGTAGAGAGACCTTAGAACTTAGCACCAGCCAGCTTCACTTGCTAAGAAGAAATTAAAGAAGCTGTCTAGACCAGTTTAGTGAGACTATTCTTTAATCTGGACATCCAAGACATCTGGCTGAAGCAGATATGCATGCAGCTTTGAAAATCAGAATTAGTGTAGACAGTGAATTCATTGAAACTGGGAACTGACATTGTGATAATTGAAAGGGGCACTTTTTTGATTCAAATGAATCAAGTACCACAAATAAATACAACCTTCTTGGTCATTTTCGGTGGAAACAATGACGCAATAAATAAAATAAGTATGAACACAGGCTGGGATGCGATCCTTAGTGGCTCAAATAAGTCTGCACAGGATACTGTTAGTGAAGTCTGCATTCACGTACACATACAAGTAAGTTACAAATATAGACATGAATTTGTAAATTCAGTAAATAAATAAACTTTTGTGGAATTGCAAAAGAAAAAAAAAAAAGAATACATTTCTATAAGTATCCTAGTTGTAAAACCAAGTCTAGCTTTAAGTATAGAGACTACTGTCTTTTCTTATCATATCGGCAAGATTGACCACTGGTTGAGTATGCTGTGATTTTCTGTCCTATATTATATTATTTATTTGCAATTTATTTGCATTTGTTTATCGGGAAGGTCAGCTGGGTCAGAGGTACCCTTTTTCAGTGGAGGCCCGGGGAGGAAAGCTCCACAATGAATAATACATACATAGAAAAGAAAACATTAAGAACAATAATTAAAAAAAAAAAAAAAACAATTAACACATTTGAATAGTAAGCAGTAACAGAGTAGGATACTACAACAAGTATCACAGTATTTTGTTTTAGCAAAGTCAAACACTACCTTTCTACTGAAGGAATGGAATGGCAGGAGAGAGATGAGTTCAGGTTATGGGTTGTGAGACACTAGCACAAGAACAAAGCCATTTGGAGGAGAGATTATGTCTCAAAGATTTTTTGAAGAGGGAGGCATTACTAGTGGATCTGAGCTGAGGAGGAAGGCAGTTTCATAGTCTAGCAGTTGAAATGTAGTGGAGCATTTGACCAGCTGAAAGGTTAGATTTTTCTACATGTAAAAGGATTTGATTTTCTTCTTCCTAGACTTAAATAATAACAAAAGCCTATGTAGTACAACATTATACCAACCCCCACGAAATAATACCCTACTTCTTAAAGAAATCTTAGCTTGGAGCTCCTCAAAAATTAACAACGAAACAATCGTACTCGGTGATGTAAATATAATTTGGCCCAGTCAGGGTAACAGCTCCTTACCCCCCCAATATCAATCTCTACAACTTTACCCATGTAATCACAGATATAATGGTCATAAGAGACAAAGCCTGGAAAATTGGCATACAACTGCCAATCTCTCTGACCTCCAACAGTACAGGCACCATCGCAACAAAGTCAAATGTCTAGTTATCAGTGGCAAAAAGAATCATTATATTAAATTGCAGTGTAATTTCAAACAAAACCCAAAGCAATTCTGGGTCTTGATATCCGCACTATCAAACCCTCGGTCAAAAAGTAATCCCTGTCCACACCCCGAAAAAATATCCCTAGAAATTGCCACAATCTTTAACACATACTTTGTTGAAACTATAGCCAAACTAACTGCCACATTCCCACCCCCACCTTCTCAAACTAAGCACGCCACCAACTACAACCACCCAGAAGATCCACCCACTGCCATATTTTGTCTCTCTCCAATCCCAATGTCTACTATAAACTCCTGCTTAAACTGAAACCAGGAAGCAATGCCCCTGACAACCTACCCTCAGAATACCTAAAAATGTCAGCTCCAGCCATCTGCTACCCCATTAGCATACTCCTAAACAGGTCAGTTCAGGAATCCTATATACCCACCATCTGGAAGAAAGCCTATATTCTTCCCCTACATCATCATCATCCTGTTTCGGTTTTCTCGTTAGGGGTCGCCACAGCGGATCATCTCTTTCCATTTCTTCCTATCCTCTGCATCTTGCTCGGTCACACCAACCGCCTGCATGTCCTCTCTCACTATGTCCATAAACCTTATCTTAGGCCTTCCTCTTTTCCTCTTACCTGGCAGCTCCATCCTTAGCATCTTTTTCCCAATATACCCATCATCCCACCTCAGCACATGTCCAAACCAACGCAATCTCGTCTCTCTTGCTTTGTTTCCAAACTGTCCAACATGAGCTGACCCTCTAATATACTGATTCCTAATCCTATCCATCCTAGTCACACCAAGTGCAAATCTTAACATCTTTAACTCTGCCACATCCAGCTCTGACTCCTGCCTTTTTGTCAATGCCACTGTCTCCAACCCATATAACATAGCTGGTCTCACTACCCTCTTGTAGACCTTCCCTTTCACTCTTACTGGTACCCGTCTGTCACAAATCACTCCTGACACTCTTCTCCACCCATTCCACCCTGCCTGTACTCTCTTCACCTCTCTTCCACATTCACCATTACTCTGAACTGTTGATCCCAAGTACTTAAACTCGTCCACCTTTACCAACTCTACTCCCTGCATCCTCACCATTCCTCACCATTCCTCTACCCTCCCTCTCATTTACACACATATATTCTGTCTTAGCCCTGCCGACCTTCATTCCTCTGCTCTCTAGAGCATATCTCCACCTCTGCAGAGTCTCCTCAACCTGATTCCTACTCTCACTACAGATCACAATGTCATCTGCAAACATCATAGTCCATGGGGCCTCCTGTCTAATCTCATCTGTCAACCTGTCCTTCACCACTGCAAATAAGAAAGGACTCAGAGCTGATCCTTGATGTAATCCCACCTCCCCTACATAAAGGTGGTAATAATACCAATACATCAAACCTCCGTCCCATAGCTATATTGTCCCCAATCTCTAAAAATCTTAGAGAAATACATACACTTCAGCTACAGCAATACCTCTTAAACAATAATCTATTATCTTCCTGTCAACATGGTTTCCGCCCCCCTTCATAGTACTACCACTGCTCTCCTATCCTTTACAAATACTGTTAATCAAGCACGCAATGAAGGGAATTTCATCTCCTCCCTCTTCCTGGATCTGTCCAAGGCATTCTACACCATTTCCCACTCTCTACTTCTCTCCAAACTTTCAGCTCTGAACCTGTCCCCACCAACTCTGCTCTGGTTTTCTAACTACCTATCCAATAGAAAACAGTCCACTTGATGGTTCGGATCCACCTCACCATTCCTTGACACCCCTACAGGAGTTCCTCAAGGATCCATATTAGGCCCACTGCTTTTCAGTATATTCATTAATGACTTTCACTCTTGTGTCCCTAACAACTCAGTTATTCAGTATGCAGACGACTCAACTATAATTTCCTCCTCCAAAACCATACCTGAACTACTCTCATACACAGCAAGCATTCTCCTCTATAGAAAGCTGGATGACTAACAGTCATCTCGCACTCAGTCCAAACAAAACCAAGCTACTTCTCTTCTCCCCTAAAAAAACACCACTATAAATAAACCAGACTTTAGAATCTACGCATTAAACAAAACCACCCTAGAAATTGTCACACACTAAACTGCTAGGTGTCACCATAGCTGAAAGCTTAACCTTCGACCAGCACATCCACAATAACATAAAAAAGACCCATCAGAAGCTAAGAACCCTCTACAGGCATAAACACTTCCTCAACCCTACTACCAAACAAACCTTGGCCACTACCTTTTTACTACCCTCCTTACTATATGGCACCCCCCTCCTCACTAACATTCGCACAGCCCTATAAAATAAAATGGAAACCTGTTATAACAAAATAGCAAAGTTTGCAACTAATGCCACATACTCTTCCCATCACTACTCCTCACTGCACACACTCAAATGGCTTGAGCTACCTCAGTACCTCACTCACCAGTAACTCTCAATAACCCATAAAATTATCTATAAACCCCTAGACTGTCCACCCCTTACCTCCACCATAACTCAGTATCACCCAAACAGACCACTTAGATCTCAAAATGAAACCTTGCTACTCGTCCAAAAACCTGCACTCCCTGCCGGATACGCACTCTATTCTTTCTGTATTGCCAAACTCTGGAACTCACTCCCTACATCACTCAGAGCCACCAGTAATGCCAGGTCCTTCAAAGATGGCCTCCATTCACATCTAGTTACCCAGTGCCAATGCTCCTGCTCTACACCCCACATTACCTGACCCCTTCCAAACTGCTCTATTAGCAAAATTGTAATCATACTCTATATACCTGTTTATCCACTGCTATGACTGCCAGACTGTTATGGTACTCAAAATACAACTATTCGTAGTCTGTCATGACTGCTACAACTTCAAAAATACACAATGACTGTATTTTTTAATTTGCTTTAACCATATTATGTTTTATAACCTCAATCTGTAACCTAACTGTATGTCTGAACCTGTTGTAAAGAAAAAGATTTTCTGATTATTTGTTAATAAATGTCTATTTGGAGCTTTTCTCCCCAGCCCTCCACTGAAAATGGGCTCACTCTGGCCCAGTGGACACTCCTGGTAAACAAATGTAAAAATAAATAAAAATAATAATTTTTCAGAGCGGAGTGGTCTGTTAGGGTGGTATAAGGTAAATAGAGAAGAAAGGGAAGGACAGGTAGATGGCTTGAATATTAGTTTATGGGCAGTTGTTAGTTGTATGTATGTAAGATGATGAGGTAGTTCCATAATATTATATTGCATACTATAGCAAAATGGAGCAGTTGAAATTTGAGACCATCCAAAGAAAAGTTACTAGGAAGCTACATGACAACATAGAGATGGATTATATGGGATGTTTGAAATATTTGGGTCTTCATTCTGAGTAGTTAGAGAAAATTATAAGGCAGGTTACATTTGGTTGTCAGTGCCTCAAATGACCCAGTCTGTTGACTAGAATATGGTTAGAGCTACAAGAAAAGAGTAAGGGACTAAGGGATAATGGGTCATTTCATTTCTTTTGCTGTAAAAAAACTGTTGAGAAGCAGAACAATCAGCCTAGTATTAACCATTTCCTGGAATAAACTCACTTTAATAGTCAAAAATGCTGACACTATATTAACAAAGTTGGTGGGACCAAAAGCATTTGTCATTAAATGTTTTGGCATCTGTGCTCTGCAGTGGCTATTTTATCTGAACACAGGTTTAACTTAATCTGTGAAACTGTGAAATATTCTACATCCAACCTTAACTTGGTGTTATAGATTGAAAACAGTAATAAAGTACTCTTTATTTACATCAGAAAACTGAAAAGGAAAAACTGAATGTAATGTTATAGTAAACAATGAAGTGATCACCCAGACAAAACATGAATGTGCTTGCAGAAGTCTTTTGTGCAAAATTTATATTAAGCAAACAAATATTAGGTTGGTGTGGAAACATAGGCAGGCATCCCTTTTACAACTAGAGACATGACAAGTGCTGTGAACTGGGAAATTAAAAGCTCAAATTCCATAAGATTAGACAATGTATGTGGTGGTTTCTATCACATAATCAAGGAAAACTTAACTAAATCCCTTTCAGTCATTGTAAATAAATGTTAGCATATAGGCTCATCCCAAACTGGTAGCAAGGGGACACTTCACAAATTTGAGTTACATCAGACCCCAGACAGTTTTAGACTCTCCATCTTGACCAGTATTCTGTGTAAAATCATGCAGAAGTTATAGAAGGACTTCTCAAAAATGGCACAGAGGTCCTATTTTTGTAAGATATAGGTTAATTGGTAAATAGTAGGCTAAGCTAGTAAGCTATTTTAAGCCCAGTTAATTTTGCTCTGAGGTGAGAATCAAACTCTGTACCTTGTGTTTATGAGGTAAACACCTTAACCATTATGCAAGTCCCCAACTTAAGAACTACGGTACTTTTCTGTTAATGGGGCAACAATCCTACTAGGACATATAGACTGAAAAATGTTAGTTACGAGACGATGTTGATTGAGTTAGTTTGTTTTGTTGTTCCACTGTTGGGTATTAAAATATTCACAGCCTTAATTCATAACATTTTTTACAGGAAAACGTTTTTAAAAATATTAATGTTGTGTTAGGATATACCTTTAACAAACTGATGTATTTAGGGGACTGTGAACGTCATTTACCCCAACAGTTCTAGTAGCATACTTTATACGCTTAAACCCTTAACAGATTGTTGCTTTGAAAAATTAAAAAAATATAGTAAATATCATGATAAGCTCACGGATACGCTTTTTTGAATCTTCTTCAATCACCACCACTAATGGCAAACAGCCCGCCTGGTTGCACAGTACGTGTGACGCAATCTAGTTTACGTGCTATGGCTCGCCAATGCGGAAATTAAAGAAAAAATTGTATCAACAAGACTTGGAAAGTCTCGTCTGTTCAGATAAAAATGCAGTGCTTACATTTGTGGATAACATCATTACAAATATAAATGTTGGGCTAAAGGAGCATTCAGTGGTGTGTGTGTGTGTGTGTTACAAATTTTATTGAGCGACAGCTTTTGTGTGGGCCTTTCTGTATTGTGTCAACGAGAATTGAATAGTCTCATTTGTTCAGTTTTAAAATAAAGTGCTTACATTTCTGGATCATTTCTTTACAGTCCTTTACTACACCTTGAATACTAATATACATGTTGGGCTAATGAGTCATTCAATGGCGTGAGTGTGTTATAAATATTATTGAGTGATGGCTTCTGCATGTGGCTTGTTGTCGCGCAGCTTAGAGGATCTGTAGTTAAACTGCCAAGTGTCAAAATGGGCTGAAGACATGAAACCTGTACGAGTATAATTATCCTATGGCTCATGAAAATGTAGTGGAAATACCAGAATTTTTAAATGAGTACCAACTAGGCTTAATAAATCACTTTGTGAATAATACCGTAAATGTGAGTGCGATGCAGGAATCAGCCACATTTTAAATGCGATCGTTAAGTTGAATCAAGTGCCTTTTCATGTCTTTTAACCAGGTGTATGTAAAAATTAGAAATATCTCCTTTTTAAATTATTAAGCAGTAAAATAGTTATACAAACATCTGGGTATAATAAGACTAAAAAGACATGACAACTAACTGGATTCTAAACCTCAGCAACCACGTTTAAAGTGTTGCCCCGATAACGGAAAAGTACCAGAAATACTGTAGGTTTATTAAGGGGAGCACTTGTCTTTAGAGTCTTGTGGCACAGGTAAGAAAGCAACCCTTAATAAAGGGCCCACAGAGCATACTGCTTACCTTAACCTTGCTAAGGCTTTTGATATCATTTCACATGGGGAATAACTGACAGATTAAAAGCATTAAATGTCAAGTCATGTGTAATATAATGGGTAAAACAATGGTTAAGCCATAGGGTGCAACAAGTAAGGCTGGGAGGTTATCTGTTTTTTCCAGCGAGTAACCATTGTTCCACAGGATTCTGTACTGGGGCTACTGTTTTCATATATAAAAGTGGGAAATTAACTATGGATAACAAAATATGCTGATACCTGCAAGCTGGGTAACATAATTTATTCACCAAATGACTGACATTTTCAAGCTGTTTTATAAAAATACACACTTACTATATTAGTTTGTCACCTTCGATGTCAGTAAATGTAACATTGTGAGACTTGGTAAAAGGGCATAAACTATGATTGCAAAAGAAATGATCAAACCATGACAAGATGGCACTGTCATTAAAGGTCTAGGGGGCCATTACAAAAACACTCTCACCAGTATGTATGAACAAGTGTCAGAAAAGCATGCTGTGTATCTCATCTAATTCCAAAGGGTATGTCTAGTCACTCCAGGGAGATTAACTCACAGATCAAAACCAATATTTATCTATTTATTTTTCCACTTCATCAGCACAACAGTCAACTGGTGGTTGCTGTCCCTCTTTTCTCCCACTCCCACTCCCTTCTTCACTGATTAGTTTAGACCCTGGATCAGGGATACCTGTTGGTGGCACACTATGTGGAGCAACTATCATTATTAGGTGGGTGGTAGAGGAGATACATCATCTACTACTAGCCAAAGGATCTTTTTTAATACTCTACAGTTTTCATTGAGAGAGAAGCCTGCACTGATGTGAAAATATCCCCCCATCCCCCACCTCCCCAGTTCGTCATGCTGCTTCCTAAGTTAATCTTTGGTCACCCGTATTGCTTGTTTCAATGGGTTGGCTTGATCATATTCATTACTGAATATAGTGCGACATTCTTTTGCATTTAAACAAATCACGTAAAAGAATATGAAAAATGCAGTGATATCTAACTAGAAACACCATAGGACTGCAAACTCTGCATTATTGAGGAAGGTTTAGGAACTGTCACTATATTGTCTTTGTTATAGGTTACTATAAAGAAACTGTCTCCTGATCATAAGGGCTATGTCTGTTCCAGTTCTTTTTGAAAGTCTATACATAGAATACACTATTGGGGTGTTAACACCAGATCAGGAAATATAATTCTAAAAATAATCGTCAATAACAGAAATAAATGTGACAGATTCAGTGCATTATAGAATAAGCTTGCCGATACAGTAAGAAGAAGTTAATATTCTTCAAAATTTATTTTTAAACTTAGAAGAGAAGCAGAAAGTATCAACACAGGATTCTGCAATCAAGATCCTTAAAGACCAGTAGGTTGTGAACTTGGCAATTGAGTCTATGAACCTATATAGTGCATAAACATCTCCAGAATGTTAATTATGTTGATTGTGATGATGTTACATTTTTTTTTAGTTAACATAACTCGAGAGTAGCACCAGTATCAAATCAAGCCATACTTTTGAAGGCTTGTGGGAGTGTGGTGAGGGTGTAGTAGCTAATAGTGTTAAGAACTTAGATGATGGAAGCAGTAAATGCACTATTGACTGATTAAAATTCCTTTAATGTAAGAAATGATGAACATGCTGCAGCAAAGGTTATCTCAGGGGCTGTGTTGCTTAAATAATGGATGGATCTTGGAATCCTTGAGAATGAAGATGATCTAAAAAAGTGTTGATGCCAACATATAGAAGATCAATATGAGATAATGATATACTAAAATTAACCTGACTGACAGTACAGTTAGTTGGAATATGCCTCTATAAAATAGATGTGAGGAAATGTATTTATTTATTTGCAATATTTTTTTTTAACCAGGTAAATGAACTGGACTACTGACCTTTGTCAGTCACAACCCAGCTATATTAAGATATAACATTAGAGGCTGGAGCCTAGCAATGTAAAATCACAATATGTATGAGATGACAAAGTATGAAGATATTTGACAAGTTAACTGAAATATCTAGGAAATGGATATATTTAGTAGTATATACATATATATAGAATACATAGTAAAGTTTACAGAGGATTGAGATATTAAAACTTGAATGTAGGTACCATTAATGTTTTAGATGGCATCATGAAAGCAGTTATACTCATCATCTTTGTGTAAATGTTCACTTAAAGATTTGAAGGCTTATAATATTTGGTTATTTTTAACATAATTTGAGAGGTTGTGCCATATCCAGGCCCTATTTTGGAGAAGACAAAACAAATTGCCCAAAAGGTGAATAAATCAGTAAAAACAACAAAAGTTAAAAAACACGAGCCAAAGCACACTTCCAGTGGGTTTTTATTGTAGCTCCCCGAACTTAGCGCTTTCACCATCCACTAATGGCATCATCAAAGTTAGTGGGAACTATACACATACATTATTTATATACACATTAATTACTCGACCTCCAATAAAAAAATTAGGGATGTACCTTTAAGATGATGATGTGTGTTTTTTTTATTGGAGGTTGAGTAATTAACGTGTATATAAATAATGTATGTGTATAGTTCCCACTAACTCTGATGATGCCATTAGTGGATGGTGAAAGCGCTAAGTTCGTGGAGCTACAATAGAAACCCACTGGAAGGGTGCTTTGGCTCGTGTTTTTTAACTTTTGTTCTTTTTACTTATTTTGGAGAAGGCTGTTTCACTTATTGGGTTTTTGAGTTCAGGTCTAACTAGGAGAACAGAATTATCTTCACTACTACTAAAGGAAGAGTTTACCTTTCTGGTAGTAAATAACTTTTTTAATGGAGGGCAATAATCATACTGAATAGTTTTATATATCAATGTAGCAAGGAGAAAGAGAACCCTATTTGTAATGGGTAACCAGTTAACACATTTTAAAACTTCACATTGATGCAGATTTATATCTGTCAGAAAAAATAAATCTGAAAATATTGTTTCTTATGATTTCTAGTTTGTGTATTGTGGGCTGAATTTAGGTAGAGCAGAGGCAGGCTGTGTTCAGGTTTTGGTGTTAGTACATTTTTGGGTATAGCTGAGTGTGTGGAAGGAGGTAAGAGTTAGGAGATTGGTAGCAGAGTTTAAGCTGGGTTAATGCCTTTGCGGTAATGATATCAGTGTGAAGAGAATAGTTGGAATGGGTCTAATGTGAGGCCTAGGTATTTTTGTTATGTAACATTTGGAATACATTTGTGTTTATTATCTTTGAGAACTAGAGGAGGTCAGGCAGCAAGTTTTTGAGGTGGTAGCAAAATACATTACATTATTTTTGAATTCAGTAAGAGTTTGTTATTATATAACAAAGGGGAAAAGTCAGACAAACCTACCTAAACCTTGTCACCACAATAAACAGAACATGCTGGAGGAATAGATTCCTGTCTCAGAGACTTCCCATACTCTGGAACAAACTACCCATTCATGTCAAGCAAAGCTCCTCATTGGCCCTTTTTAAGAAAAACCTCGACGACTGGATGAGAAATAGAAAATTCACCCCGGGGATCACTTCTGTGGCACTGCTTGACAGGGGCACAGGAAAATAATTTTCTTGGGTGGTGAAAGCCAGGGAACCTTTTTGGCTAGGCTTATATAGGCCCCAGGGCCAATAGCCTAGTACCTGCCTATGAACCTATGAAATTTTGATTACAAGGTATTGAAGGCTTTGCTATAATATCAAAGAGAATGATGGGACAGTTTGCTAGTGACACCATTAAGTTAGGAATTAATGCAACCAGAAATAAATTCAAGCTAAGACATTTCTGAAGGGGAGGTGTCTATTCAAAACATTATGGTGCCTACACTGTGGCTTGATCATAGGATTTTTACATTTATCCATACAGTAGGAAATACTTATTTTTGGGAACTACAGGATGGTTGTGTTATTAAAACAGTTTTTGAAGAATGTCAGGAAATAAAACCTGGCATGTACAGCTTTATATGTCACTGTATCCAAGTTAGTGTTAAAATATAACTTAGTAAAAAGTAAAAGGGGTAGATGTAGGGAATATCATCCATTATATTAAGCAAGCAAGACCTCAAGAGGCTGTATTATATGAATCTGAACTGCAAAAATGAAGTGAAACAGTTAATGTGAACATACAAATAGTTGCTTCTTAAATAAGTCACCAGTAGATCAGTAGTTTTCATTGGAGGGAAAGAACAGCAGTGTTTTATCCAGGACAACAATTACAGTCTAGTAAGTATGGAAAGTTTAAACAGTTAAATACTATTTAAATGTTCAAGCTGAAGTATTTGCATTGTGGGTAATTTAGCACAAGAGGCAGAGTTCAGATTCCATTTAATAAATGTGATCAATACAGATATACATAGGCAAAATGTCCATTTGTATTGTACAAAAAACAGAACTGTGTTTAAAAGACAGAGAAACTGGACTGGAAAATAAACAGTGAATATAACAAATGAAGAATAAATAGAAATAAAATTAAAACAGAAATGAAGAATGGCAGAACCAAAAACAGAAGTGCAGAAAGAAGAGAAAGAAGAGTAAGTGAACCAGAAAACATGCGGACTAAAGGAAAATGTTTTTATTTTCAGGAAGGCTTATATAAAGAAAACATGAAGTACAGCAACTGAACAATTGTGCAGTATGTATAGGTTAAAAATATATATGTGTGTATTATATATAGATGAAGGAGAAGAGTGAAAATTTTAAGAAGCAATTAAAATGAGCATTAATGACACAGAATACAGCAAAAAGCAAGAATACAGCAATACGCAGGATTAACAAATGTTCAGCTATATTAAAATTAGCAAGATTTAAATATATAAATTAAAAAAACACACTAAAACAAATAAGTGGGACCTTTTGTTTAATGAATTAGCACTTTCGTCTTACACTGAGAAAGACTTCTTCAGAATTAAGACTGCACTATTAGCAACCAATTTTAAATAAAACTATTTGGTACCGCATGGTACAACACAGCACTCAAAATTAATCTATTTAAAAATAACTTCAAGTGGTTACTGAATCCACATTTATTTGATATGCATTTAAACATTGCCCAGAACGTAAAAAAGTCTTTAAAATTTTGTCAGAAGATTCTGGATACATAACATCCGAATGAAAGGCAAAGAAAAAGAAATTTACATCTAAGTTTATATCTAAATCAGTTGTGCATACATAAAATATATGAATAATTAATTAGTGAATATTAAATAGAACATTGCAAACATGGGACATGAATCTGTTTCAAAGTTGTTAACCTGAGCATACTCTTAATGCTGATACAGTCATTTAGATCTAGGGGACAATTTGTCTGTGAATTTAGTATCTTAACATTTCTGTCTATCCTCTAACAGGCTGTGTAAATGGTCTGTAAAGCCTGATGAGTCTTTTTTAAATTTGTACCGTCAGCTCTGTGTTTTAACAGTACGTTACATCTTTGTTTTAAATTTTCCTATACCCAGTGTGATGGTGTTCTTGCAAGTTATCCTACATAAACTATCACAGCTACAACATTTTGCTATAGAAACTACTCCTGGAAAGTTTCAGTTGTAAAAGTTGTTAGTTATGAGACTTCTATCCCAGTACCTTAAATTCTGGTATGGTCCAACATTAATGAGCCTGCTGTAGAAACATACTGTATATGTCTAAGTTCCATCTGGCTTTTGAATTGCGTTAAATGGTCTCATTAAATTATGCCTCTCAAGTAAGTACTTGTCTCTTGTTTACAAACCTTGTTGCACTAGCTAATACCTTAATTAAATCATTGTTGCCCAAAATAATCTTCTATTTAGTAGTAATTTACTTTTTAACATGCATAATCCACTGAATACATAATCACAGTGGGATGATTAATAATAGATGTTCTGAAAAAAAATTACTTTAAATTAACCAAATGAAGCATATGTGGATATTTAATAGCTGTATCATGTTCAGTTTGTCTAGAAATGGCTGTAACATGGTCCTTTGCTTAGACATTTTCAAAAATCAATTGAGTCAAAGATTCTATTGATTTATGAAAATATTATCCAGTATAGTTATTCTGTATAATCTTAGATTAATCCTTTATCAGATTTGATGTGACATTGATGACATAACAGCTTAAACTATGCAGATATAATTTGAAAACTATGGCTTTCTGTAACTTCTTGAAGTGAATGTCCTGGTGTCTCTGTTAGAGGCTTCACCTTCTAAAAAAAAAAAAATTAAAACATAATGCTCGCAGATTTTAATAACGTCATACTCATACTTAAAGCCTGTAAAAATAAATTAAACATTATGACTCCAAATGAAAAAAATAAGTTGTCAGTAAGGCATATGTAACATTTCATAAATTGAAATAAAATTTTCTCAGAAAAAAACATCCTGTCAGTGACCTAGTACTAAATTCAAATGTGGGGGCCATAGCAATCATCATTGCCATACCTTCAGTTTGCTTGTAAAATTTATTGTTGAAAAATACAGTGTTTTTTAAAACAAGCTTTAATACTCTGTACACAACGTGAATGTTCATTTGGTCAATAACTGTTGCCCTAAGCAACGTGACCTAACATAATCCACATCTTTGTCTTTTGGCACACTGATGTATAATGACACAATGTTAATACTAATTAAAAATATGTAATGAATCACTGAACTTAAATCAACGTTATCCAATTTTATAAATATCCCCAACAATTCCCAGCAGTCTTTTTCTGACGGGGCAAAACTTGTAGAAATTAGTTTAATTTGGCTTTGAAAGTATGGTTAAAGGCTGCATCTTTGAAAGGCTTTTATAATGTGGTCGAGGTAAGAGAGTTGTCCTTGATATGAAAACTGCAAGTGCATCACAACTCCCCTAAGGTCTAAATAACAACATCAGCATTAATACTGTGCTCTAATTAAGACCTCTGAAATAAGTTCCCATTTCATATTTATGTGCTATTTAATGTACAGCAATTATTAATCATAAATGTATCAAAACATGCTTCTATTTGGATATACTACCTAATGATATCAATGACCAGTGTCCATTAATAAATTGTTTTATTAAAATAATAATAATAAAAAAAACACTCCAATGACAATATCCTCTAGTACAATCCATGAGTGAATGGAAACGAGCCTGGTTTTTGAATTTAAACTTATTTGCTGTAATCCCATTTACTCTGGATTTAATCTCATATCACACTCTCCTTCTGCAAACTGCTAACTGCTATACCTCTTCTTCTTCATCTTTCGGCTTTTCCCGGTTAGGGGTTGCCACAGCAGATCACCTGTCTGCTCATGATTGGCAGTGGAGTTTTGCAGTTTCGAGTTGCCAGCCCGGCACCCAACCTTCCACAGAAGGCACACACACGCACACACTCACACCTAGGGCCAATTTAGAGTGTCCAATCCCACATACTGCATGTCTTTTTGATATGGGAGGAAACCGGAGCACCAGGAGGAAACCCACACGACCACAGGGAGGACATGCAGACTCCGCACAGAAGGCACCCCAGCTGAAAATAGAAACGGAGAACCTTTTGCTGTGAGGTGGTAACACTAACCCCTGCACCACCGTGGCCGCCCCTACTAACTGCTACACTAGTCAAGACTTTTTTTTTTTTAAGTAAAAGGGTTAAATGTAATAAATGCTCTTTGTTAAACAATACTATCAGGTACTCTTAAAACAATGTGATGTCACATGGAAATATTAGAAAACAGTTTGCAAAGATTCTGACAAGTTCAATAAGTACTTACAACTTTAAGTGGTAATATAGAACAGTCCAAACACTGCCAATCCTATCTATATTCACTTTGTACAGTAATTATGCCTGACAAATCAAAACAGTTTTGGAAAATAATAACAGTATCTACCAAACAAGCATTTCAAAAGCAATAAAGCTCTGCATGAGCTCCATAGCAAATCTGATAAAATGCATAATTTCCTGTAATACTGCAAAACTTGCATCTCACTTTTGTAATCAGCCCAAACTGTATCTAACCCTACTGTACAGCAGCTATTGAACTTTCCTCTATCCAGTTTAAAATAATGCAGTTTAAAGATGTTCAAACATTATTTGATAAAGCTGACCTATATTACAACCCTGCAGTATATTAACTGCACACTGGATTTATAGTAATAGCAGACCTAGTCATAGCTAAACCACTTAGACATGTACACAGCCCTTCTCTTGGAGTTGCACAATATGGCTTTAAGCAGGCACACATTGTAGCCATAATCAAAGTTTGTTTTCCCGTCATTCCTTTTGACTTAAGACCTACTGTTAAAACCTGTCCACAAGGTAATATCTTATAGGTTCATAGGTTCATAGGTTCATACTAGGCTATCTGCCCGAGGGCATTTACAAGCCTAGCCCATCGTTTTGTGGCTTACGCCACCCCTTTAGTATGGGGAACTATACCCATTATTTTGCTGTGCCTCTGTCGAGCAGTGACACTGAGGTAATCCCTGGGGTATATCTGCGATCTCCCATCCATTGGTCAAGATTTCTCTTGAACAAGGCCAGCGAGGTGCTCTGCCTTGCATGTACCGGGATTTTGTTCCACAGCATAGGGAGTCTTTGGGTGATGAATCTATCCCTCCAGCACGTCCTATTAATAGCCATGTCAAGGTTTAAGTCTCCCGCCCTTGTGGCTCTGATGGATCTAGATTTTTTGAGGTGAAGCATATTCATCAAATCTGGGTTTGACATGGCCTTGTATGTTAGGCAAAGGTCACCTCTGAGCAAGCGGTGGCGACTGAATAGAGCTGGAGTTCTTTCAGTCGGGCAGCATAGGACAGATTTTGAGACCCTTTATCCTTTTGGTGAGGAACTTTGTGGCCTCTCCAGCTGCTGCAAGTGTCGGGTCAGATGCATTCCGAATGGGGCATTGTACTCAATCATTGGTCTGATGAGTGATGAGTAAAGGGAGACTATGACCTCCTTGATCTAGATGAGAATCCCTTCATGATAAGGTGGGCAATGTAGAAGGTCTTCCTAACTACTTTAGCTACATGGGTGTCGAATGACAGACTACTATCAACCTGGGTCCCCAGGTCCCTGATAACTTCTTCTGTGCTCAGTGGATTGCCACCTATTTGGTAGCTAGGGGTAACCTTGTTTTTCCCGAAGGGTATGACTATGCATTTTTGGCATTTAACTTTAGGCCGTGGCTCTGGCACCAGTTATCCGCTTCTGTGAGACCCTTCTGAAGGATATCTGTGTCAGATGTGTTTTCTACTATGGCGCCCAGTTTGCAGTCATCTGCAAACTTTGTCAGCCATAACCCTCCTGTGTTTGCTTGTACTTCGGAAAAGTAGATGCCAAACAAGAGTGGGCCCAGGACTGAGCCCTGTGGGACACCACTTGTGACAGGCTTTGAGTCTGACATGGCGCCAGCAACTCTGACCCTGTGGGTTCTGTCACTCAGCCAGTTTGCAACCCATCTTGTGATGTATGGGTTGACATTTAAGCTGATGAGTTTTTCAATGATACCCGAGTGGGGTATTGTATCGAAGGCCTTAGCCAGATCGAGGTAGGCTGTATGGACTGCCTTTTCCTCATCAATGGCTTTGGTGACTGTTTCGAAAAAGTCAACCAAGTTTAAAAGGCATGATCTGCCTTTGACAAAGCCAAACTGGGTTGGATCCAAAGTCTGCAAATTCCCTATGTCTTTATTTATGAGGTCCATTATGATCCTCTCCATGGCTTTGCAGATAAGGCTTGTCAAGCTAATGGGCCGGTAGTTTCCAGGGTCGGTGGAGGCACCGCCTTTGTGAAGTGGTACCACAGTTGCAGTGCGCCACTCCCTGGGTACGTATCCAGAGGTAAGACTTTGATTAAACAGCTGTCCTAGCTGTGGGTTTAATTCCTCATTGAGTTCATGGAGCACACAGCCGGGGACACCATCAGGTCCCATGGATGCTGTGTTTTTGCTTTGGAGAGAGCAGTTCTCACTTGGGCGCTGGAGATGTTTGGGGGCTGCAATCGTTTGGTATAGATATCTCTCCTTTTGGTGGTCTGGCGGTGAGAAGTTTGCACTGAACGTGTCAGCCAGTATGTTGGCAATGTCTGTAGGATCAGTAATCTTCACATCATTTTGAACTAGCTCTGAGCATATCTGGGAGTTTCCTCCCAGGTTTCTAACATAGCTAAAGAAGGCCTTATGATTGTCTTTTGAGTCTTTAGCTATTTTTCTCTCGAAATTTGCTTTGGATGATTTTATGAGAGCTCTTAGTTTTTTACTTATAGTGATCAAGGGTGTCTTACCTTTTAAGGATTTTGCTCTATCTTGTAGTAGCTTCCTCCTTTTGTTGTAGAGTTTGTTTATGGCTGGGGTCCACCAGACTGGACGCTTGCCTTTGGTACAAAGAGTCTTTGTTTTGCTTGGGATTGCCTTATCCATGCAGTCCTGCAGGTGCTGGTAGAAGGCATTTTGTAAGTGATTCAGCGGCTTGAGTACTGTTTTCCGCCGGCTCGGGGGCCTTAAAGGAGACCACACTAGTCTTTAGAAGTGTGAAGTCGGCTTTTGAGAAGTTCTTTACTGTGGTCTTTTTTATTTCAGGTGGGGGTGGGATGAGGACCTCCAGCGAGATTAGTTTGTGGTCTGATCTCACCAGTGAGGGGTACACCTCCAGTGTTGAACATTGTGCTCCCATGTTCGTGATGATGAGATCAAGTATGTTATCTCCTCTTGTGGGGATGGTGACTAGTTGTTCCATGGCATTTGAGTTTATGAATTCCAGGAACTTTTAATCTGTCAGCAAATTCCACAATAACATTTCACACTGCCAGAATAGATTACTTTTAAAATACAGTACAGTTACCATGCATTTCTTTCTGTAATCACTTCACTGCAGTAAGGACCAGGGATGGGTAATAGGTGGTGGCTTTTTGTTAGATTTATGACATGCATTCCAAACAGTAGATCATAACCTGTTGCTGAAAGCCCATTTAATCTCCTTTTTTTCCACAAAAATGTTCTCATGGTCTGCATAACAGGTGCTTCCATTTATTTCAGGAAACAATCTGTTCTTTCTTTTGTGGTATGCCTCAGCAACCAGGTCTAGGCCCTTCACTCTTCCATTTTTTTAATGATCTACTGCAAGGCTTTCCTGAACTTTGCAGTCTACTGTATGCTGATGATATCCTTATTACTAGAGCTGATGAAAGATCAAAAGGCCTTCAGAATGCCCTTCGGAAGGAACATAAGCATCTGAAAATTGTATGCATACTCATAATCAACTGAAAAAATAATCAGTGCTGATATTCAGTACCCCCAACTTCCTGCCCAGCTGTCACTATCAGTAATCCTACTGGCAACTCAGTTCCCAAGGTATCAAGTCAAAAATATTTAGGCATCTGACTAGATGAACACCTTACACCCTGTATTGCGCAGATAATACAAGAGGTAAAGTATTTATCCAGCCTAATTATTGCTTATATTAGACTCCAAGCAAGTAGTTGGACTACAAGTATGAATACTAATTTTAAAGTATAGCTTACCATTAATGATGCTAAAATCCTCATACAGCACTACTACTTTCTTATTAAAAATGCCTTTAGATTCATATTCATGTCACCCTCTCAAGAATATCAGTGTCCTTCAGTTTTATAAAGCTAGATACCTTGTCACAGCCAGACTAACCCCAATAGTAAACCCATTGACCTTTGGATTCTTCTTCTCCTCCCCCCATTGCCACTCTTCAAAAAAAAAAAAAAAAAATCTCCACATGTAATCTTTCTTATACTCCCTTCACAACAATGATTATGGTATGCATTTCCTGAAGAGCCCAAAAGTTAACATCAATAAGTGTGAACGCTTCTTCTTTAATAGCACCAGCCTCCTAGAATTCAGGAGTACAACCAGTAAGTGGCCATTAATCATTTAGGAAGATATCAAACTAACATCTTTTGGAAATGAATAATGTACCAGCTTTCAGGATAATGGCAACTGAAGATCATTTACACAGCCTACTCCAGATGTACATTGTAACTATCATATCTGTAGCTAAAGAACATGCATTTTATCACCACGGATATTCTTCTTACATAAATATTTTCTTTGTGTTGTCCATGTATATTTCTTCTTTCAACTCACTTTAGATATAATTAACCACTGATATACACTGGTGTGGTTTTGATGCTCATATATTTTCAGTATCTGTCTTTGTCCCAATGGTCTAGGTCACGACTGAAAAAGGTTCAAGACACAGCTAGTGTACTCTATTAAGAACTATAATGAATTAATGAAAATGTGGTAATATATGCGTACTTACCCCCCCAAGCTAGTCATATGATTTGTACTTCCTCTCATTCCAAATGCTGTGATGATTCCGAGGATCCTTAGACAACTTACTTTGAGCTGGAGAAGGACAATGACAATATGCCAACCTTTCTGCCTTTGAACATGATTCTTCTTTTGTAGATGTTCTCAGACATATCATGAATGGAATAGCCTTCAGCTCTTATTCCTTCCCCTTAGAAGTTCCTAAGGGGTGTTTCTGAGGAAGAAGACTGAGACGTTTTGGGTTAACTGTCCCTTACAGGCAGACATTGTAGATGTCATTAGGCAGCCTGGAGACAAGTTGGCTTGACCCCTTCAACACAATTCACCATTAAGGCCAGTGCCTCTGTATAATGTGTTGCCTGAATGAGCTGAGCAACTACCCAAGCATCCTTGTGCTGACCCTTTTTTAATTTGTTTGGTCCAGGACATAACCCAAAGATTACATCAATTTACCATCTTGCTACATGGCATGGAGTCTAGAGCTTTGGACATACATGGTAACAGATTATGCTTCCCTGTCATGTTGGGATTTAGACGTCTTTAGCTGTTGGTCTCATATGTCCTAATTCCATCCTATCTAATTAAGAAGGGTCTGGTTAAGCTGGTGGACTTGCTTGAGTGTATGCTCAAAGTGATTTTTTATGAAGTTTTGTTTGTCTCATTGAGGGTCGATACAAAGTGTCCTGCTGTCATTTTTTCTATATATTGTAATGCTGACTATTGTTGCAGTTTTGAAAGAAGAACTTAGGAACACGATCCTTGATGCCCATTTCTTGGGGAAAAAATGTGCTTCAGCCAACCTAATCAGGACTTGGCTGATTACTTCCTCAGGAGGAAACCCATCCGCATTTGACAAGAGCTTTTATGATCTCCCTTCCTTGTACATTTACCCCTTCTTTATTTAGACCTAGCTAACTTCAAAATATAGGAAGGCATCCTTGGTGCCCAAGGAAGGCTCTTAAGCATTGAATTATCTTGCTTGGTGTGGTGCTGCCAAAGTTACTCAAAGAGATGACTCCACTGACCACTCTCCTTCAGTCTTGACTCTGGTTTAGGAATACCCATGGGTGCAGTTCTTTAGATTCTTGTCAGCTTAGATAATTTCCACAAAGGATCAATGAGTTTGAACCTTGTCAGTCTAGTTCATGTTTTTGAGCTCACCAATCCTAAAGGAAAAGAGCTCCACTGCTATATCAAATATTTTGGAAGGACCTGTTAGGATTTCCCCAGACTCTGTAGCTCATATGGGGTATAGAGGCTGTTTTGGCTTGGGTGAGTGCCAGATGTTCTACTCCTATCTGTTTTTGGTACTAAAGGGGATTGTAGATTCCTGTCCCATTCTGTATGCCAGTGACTTAAATCAGTACAACTAATACTTTGGATTTGATAGGCAATCCTGTACAGGATTGCACTATTGTTCATGCAGGTATTTGAATGATGTTACTAGACATGAAGAACACTGTTTGGCACATAAGCATCTGAGGAAATGGCAGGGGATCCCTCCAATTCATTCTAACTGAACTTCACTTCCAGTGTAAAGTGTGGTCATATGGGATGTCCTCAGTAGCAAGAGGCTTCAGCAAACTTTGACCATTTTGGCCAAAGTTTTGTAGGTGAAAGATTTCCTGATGTTCTCCTTCCTGAATGAGCAGTTATTGGTAGCTCTGTCCAGGATCTTACTGGAGGCAGTGATCTTGTGGGTACTACCCCTGTATAAAGTCCTTGGGGGCCACCATAAATTGTAGAATGTCTTCTCTAATCCCTGCACAGATGAAGGCCTTCATCAGGACAAAAGTTGACTCTTCAGTGTTTGCCGTTCTTGACCTTGTAAAGAGGCCAGGTGGTTTTAACTTTTGTCAACTAGTTGATGATGCAGTATAGGGCAGTTGGTTGGTCTCTACTCTTTTATTCTTTGGCTTGAAGGCTGTCAAAGTCTTTCCTGTGTGATTTGCATGCATGAGGATGTGGGGATTGCAATGAAATTACAGTTAGAAATATCTTCAGAGACACCAGATACATACAGACCTCTTTTTTGATGTTATGCCATTGTCATAAACCTGTACTGATGTGCAATCCCCTCAAACCTGGAGTGTTTTCACTTCCTGTAACCAAACCCATCACAAGTTCAAATTGACAGCCACTTCTCTTAGGAACTGAGGATCTAGTGTAGGCTTTCACCTCATGCAGTAAGTTTGGTGTTTCCTGAAGATGTGATTTCATATCATATAATTAGAACTGAGGGCATTACTCCAGGCCTTAATAGCCTTCTTAAAGGATTTGCTTCCTGGGACTGTCCTCATCCATTGAGTCAGTTAGTTTGTGAAGTAACACAAACAAAGGGGTAGAAAATTCATATCTCCAATTCATGGAGGCAGTGTTAATCTGTCATTGGGCCATAGAGAGGAGCACTACTTTCTTAGTGGTAAACAAGATGGCATCTCCTCCGAATCATTCTTCAAGTCTTCTAGTGGACCTGTGCATTAGCAGTTGTGCCTACTCAACATCTTCCAGAAGTGATGCACTCCAGACAACAACCTTTCTGCTGTTTGAGAACCACTAAAGTCTTCCAGTCCAAGTCAAGTATTTCCTTCCTGGCCTGGGAAACAGCCAGTTCCACCTTCAGATCTGCTTCCTGATGTAGACACCTAGATCCCACTGAGTTTGATGATTGGGGTCTCACAGAGGTGATTGAGGCTGGTAACGTATTGTTTACTTAGCAAGCTTCCACCTCCAAAGGGAACAGTTCTCAGTTTGGGGAGGAACCCTACACAGGTATATATATATATATATATATATATATATATATATATATATAAATAAATATATTTGTTATTTTTATATATATATATATATATGTGTGTGTGTGTGTGTGTGTGTGTGTGTATATATATATATGTATATATATACATATACATATATATATATATATATATATATATATATATATATATATATATATACGGATCTACTTTCAACGAACGAAAGTACGATCCATCGAATTTCACTTACCAGCTTCACTATCCACCAGAACATCTTTTAAACAAAGCAACGAACTGTCGAATTCCTTTTTCAGGGAAAGGAACCACTGGATCACCATGGTGAACTGTGTCCTCTCTCCACATAGTGTGATCTCGGAGTTGGTATATTTAAGTAGGGGAGATGTGGGCTCCGTGTCTTTCCATTGTTTTTCATTTGCATGGTGGCCCAGTGGTTCCTTTCCCTGGGAAAGGAATTTGGCAATTCGTTGTTTCATTTAAAAGACATTTCGGTGGATAGTGAGTGGGTAAGTGAAATTCAATGGATCGTACTTTGGATTATTGAAAGTAGATCCATCCATACACACACACACACACACACACACACACACACGCACACACACGCACACGCACACACACACATATATATATATATATATATATATATATATATATATATATATATATCTCAGACACTGTATTATTTGGATGTTAGTTTTTCTACAGTCAGTGTTCATGTGTCAGCTGTCTCTGCACATCATGAGCTTGTAGAGAGTAGGACTGTGGCTTAATATTGACTAGTGAAGCTGTTCCTTAAAAAGTGCTCATGTTTGACCTTCTTTTAGTAACCCCTCTCCTCCAAGGCACTTGAACTTCATGGTTGGCAGGATTCTCATCCACAGTTTGGGCCAGATAATGTGGGTATGAAATTATTGTCTATGAAAAAACCCTACTCCAGTGGCATCACCTGTGGCCATGAAATCTCAGAGCCTTTTGCAAAAGGAAACATATCTTGTCTCCACAAGCCTGGGATGTTTCTTAGGATGAATCCACATTTCTGTTCATAGGTTCATAGGTTGATACTAGGCTATCTGCCCTAGGGCATTTATAAGCCTAGCCAGAGTATGTTTGGCTTACGCCACCCTTTTAGATTAGTTAACTGTGCCTCTGTATAGTAGGTCACAGAAGGTAGCCCTTTTAAGGTTTGTTTACTGTACCTTTGTCAAGCAGCGACACAGAAGAGATCCCAGGGGTAAACTTACGATCTCCCATCCATTCATCAGGATTTCTCTTGAAGAGGGTCAGTGAGGGGCTCTGCCTGACATGGATTGGGATTTTGTTCCAGAGTGAGTGGAGCCTCTGGGATTTGAATCTGTCCCTCCAGCATGTCCTATTTATTTCTGTGCTGAGGTTCAGGTCCCTGGAGCATGTAGCTCTAAGGGATTTAGATTTCCTGAGGTGAAGCATGTCCATTAATTCTGGGTTGGACATGGCTTTATACGTCAGACACAGATCGCCTCTGAGTAGGCGGTACGCCACTGAGTAGAGCTGGAGTTTCTTTAGCTGAACTGCATAGGGCATCTGTTTGAGCCCCTTGATCCTCTTGGTGAGATACTTTTGGGGTCTTTCCAGTTGCTGAAGGTGTCGGGTAAGGTCCATCCCAAACGGGGCATTGTACTCAATTAGGGCCTGATAAGTGATGAGTAGAGGGGCACAATGACCTCTCTTGATCAAGATGTGAACCCTTTCATGATAAGGTGGGCTATATAGAAGGTCTTTCTAACCACTTTGGCAACGTGATTGTCAAAGGAGAGATTGCTGTCTACTTGGATCCCCAATTCCCTAATTACTTCTTCCATACTTAATGAATTACCACCTATGTGTAATTTGTGGGCACTTTTTTCCAAAGGGGATGACTATGCACTTTTTGGCATTTAGCTTTAGGCCATGGCTCTGGCACCAATTATCCGTCTCTGTGAGACCCTTTTGGAGGATGCTTGTGTCAGTCAGAGAGTCGATTATAGCACCCAGTTTGTAGTCATCTGCAAACTTGGTCAGCCATAGTCCACCTGTGTTAGCCTGTACCTCGGAGAAATATATACCGAACAAGAGAGGTCCCAGGACTGAGCCTTGTGGGACACCACTCGTAACTGGTTTAGAGTATGACATGGCACCTGCTATTCTGACCATGTGGGTTCCATCCCTGAGCCAGTTTGCAACCCATCTTGTGACATAGGGGTTGATATTTAAGCTGGTGAGCTTATTTATGATGCCCGAGTGGGGTATTGTGTCAAAGGCCTTTGCGAGGTCCAGGTAGGCTGTGTGGACTACCTTCCCTTCATCTATGGCTTTGGTAACTGTTTCAAAGAAGTCGACCAGGTTCAAGAGGCAAGATCTGCCCTTAACAAAGCCGAATTGGGTTGGATCCAGTGTCTGGAGGTTCCCAATGTCTTTGTTTATGATTTCCATGATGATATGTTCCATAGCTTTGCAGACCAGGCTAGTCAGGCTTATAGGGCGATAGTTTCCAGGGTCTGTTGTGGCACCACCTTTGTGGAGTGGGACCACTGTTGCTGTATGCCATTCCTTGGGAACATATCCTGTAGTAAGGCTGAGATTGAACAGTGACTTTATATGAGGGTTTAGTACTTCTTCGAGCTTGTGTAAGACGCAGCCCGGGACACCGTCTGGTCCCATTGATGCTGTGTTTTTAGTTTTGGAGAGGGCAGCTCTCACCTGTGCATCTGTGAACTCAGGAACGCTATACTTTTTTGGGATAGGCATTTGCTCGTTTGGGGGGGGAAGGGGGGGAGAAGTTTGCACTGAACCTTTCTGCCAGGATGTTGGCAATGTCTGTGGATTCAGTGAATTTTTTGCCATTTTGCACTAACTCAGAGCATATCTGGGAGTTGCCTCCCAGGTTTCTGACATAACTAAAGAAGGCGTTGTGATTATCTTTAGTGTCTTGTGCAATTTTTCTTTCAAAGCTGGCCTTAGAAGATTTTATGAGGGATCGTAGTTTCTTGCTAGTACTGATCAGTGACGCCTTTTTGGGATTTTGCTCTGTCATGTAGTAGCTTTCTCCTTCTCTTGTATAGCTTATTTATGGCCGGGGTCCACCAGACAGGTCTCCTGCCTTTGGAGGAGTGAGTCGTGGTTTTATTTGGGATAGCATGCTCCATGCATTCCTGTAGGTGTCCATAGAATGCTTTTGTAAAGGATTCTGCATTTTGGGCCATATTGTCCACTGGCCCGGAGGCTTTGAAGGATCCCACCTCAGTTTTGAGAAGTGTGAAGTTTGCTTTTGAGAAGTTCTTCGCCGTGGTTTCCTTGGCTAGGGGTGGGGACGGAATATGGATGTCCAGTGAGATTTGTTTATGGTCTGATCTTACCAATGAGGGGTATACCTCTGGTGTGGAGCATAGAGGCCCCATGTTGGTGATGACCAGATCCAGTATGTTTTCCCCTCTTGTGGGAGTGGTGACCAGTTGCATTTGAGTTTATAAATTCTAGGAACCGTTGGGCGAGGGTGTTTGGGCTTGAGTAGTTTTCCCAATCGATGTTTGGGAAGTTGAAGTCACCCAATATAATAGTGTTTGGAGAGACCTTCATATTCTCCAGTGTTCTCAGGAAAGCCGAGTGAGGTTCCTGTGTTTGGGAGGGTGATCTGTAGCAGGCTACAAACTGAAAGCAGATGTTAAGTTGTCAATCTCGCCTTCATTCTTGCTGGATGGGTTCGGAGCCGATCCTCGGCTCCGACTCGGCCACTCTAAAAGCTCGAGAGCTAGTTCCACCGGCTCGAGGCTCCCCTATATCCCACAATGCTAGGCGGTAACTCCTCAGATCTCGTTTGCCGCTACAGCGATCGAGGTGTGTTCCTACCGGCTCAGGTTAGTTTTTGGTAAAGAACTAGTTTCTTAGCCTTTTTTCCCTTGTTAAAGTTAGTTTTTTATATATATAGTTAGTTTGAAAATAGTCTACCCCATTCCCGTTAACTTTCCACCCCTTTTTTTCCACAAATCTCTAGAACTTTTCCCTCGGGCCCTAGGCCCAGTCCCTCCCTTCTTAGAGAGTGACTATGTTTTGTAGGGATTTTTATTTCTAGTTACTTTAATTTATTTTAAATTAGTTTTAAATTACTCCTAAGTGTAATCGGTGTGTGCTTGTGTGATTACACTTTTCCCTTAGATATGTCTAAGGAATCAAAGGTCTCAGGCTTTAAGAAGTGTGACTCGTGCTGTCAGAAGATGTCTCTGACAGACGGTCACACTTCTTGTGTGTACTGCCTGGGACCTTTGCACCTGCAGGACTCGTGCTGTTTGTCATGGCTTCAGCCCTAGAGTCCTGCAGGAGCGAAAAAATAAACTTATTTTAAGGGGCTTACTTAAGCCTGAGGGTCCCTCGACTCAGTCTTCGGGGAAACCCTCTAAGTCTTCCAGACCTTCGGCTCCAGCATCTGAGCCGTCTTCTGGAAGCCCTAAAGCTATTCGAACATCGGCTCCGGCCGGAGCCGATGAATCTCGAATACAAGCCCCTACAGTGTCCTCGGCTCCGGCCGGAGCCGAGGAAGACATTACTCTGTCGGCTCCGATTATTTTATCGGAACCGACATCTAGAAAAAGGTCCCGATCTCCATCTATTGGCTCCGTTCATTCGGCTCCAGCATCACCCTTGCTGTCTGAACGGAGCCATAGATCCCACTCTTCTAGGTCTTCCAGGTTATCGGACCAAGACCTTCAGAGAGTAGTGAGTCGACTTCTTAAGTCCGAGGCATTAGCCCAGATGCTTCGAAGTCCGACTCAACAGTCGAGACCTACTCCTATCACTCAAATTCCTCCTCTGACTCTTTTGAGTTCGGAGCCGGGGCGGCTCGGACCCGAGACTGTGGTCGCGTCGGAACCGATACCTTTGTCTTCGGTTCCGTCGTCGGCTCCGATGTCTTCCTTGGAAGAATCTCAGCGCCGGACTTCCCTCGTCAGCTCGGAGGGGGTGAGTGGCATCGGACCCTTGTCCGACTCCGCTCTACCTCTCGGTGCTTTGGCGCTGGTGAGTTCGGCTCCGACATCGGCCTCGGAGCCATCACTGTTGGTGCTGGGGGAGGTTTCCAGTTTTTCGGAACGGAGACCTCCGGCTCTGCCTGACAGGGGTGCCTTTGAGGTCATGAGGAGCATGTTGGAACCAGGTTCAACTCCACAGTCGGTTCTTTCTGCCCCTCCCCCTATGGTGCCTCCGGTGATTTCTACTCACTCTCTCATCCCCGACCGTAGAGAGCCAGCTCCTCAAGTTTCCCCTGTCTGGATCTCCTCCTCTTCCGAGGCCTCTCCTGACCCTGTAGGAGAGCCCCCTAGGAAGAGGCAGTGCAAGAGGAAGCACATTGACTCCCCTGAGTCTGTCACCTCTGACACTGATTTAGAGGATTCTGAAGGTTCCCCTCGTTCCCCATCTGAAGATGTCTCCTTTGTAGACATCCTTGAAATCTTAAAACAGAGGGGGAATTGGCAATCCCTCAACCCTTCAGAGGATGAATCATTGTATCTTGAGGTGTTTGGCTCTCGCCCTTCCACCTCCTGGGTGTCCCCTCCCTTTGACCCCCTTATGCAAGTGGTGGCAAAGAAGGCTTGGGCGGCTGACTCAGTGGAACCCACCCCCAGGAGACCATCAAAGTTCATCACGGTCCCCAAGGATAAAGAATTTCTGACCAAAGGCGTCTCTGTTGATGCTATGGTGGTGGCTGCGGCTACCAAGAAGGAGTTAGCTGATCCTTCGGTGCCTGTTCATCCTCCTAACAAGGAGTCTAGGTCGATGGACAGGTACGGGAAGCAGATGTTCTCGTCAGCGACCTTTACTATGAGATCGCTGAATTACCTGTGTCATTTTACTCGTCTTCAGAGGGATTTACTCAAAGAAGCAAGTGAAATGTTGAAGGACCCAAAAGCTGCGGGTTTTCAAGATAGGATGAACTCTCAACTGGCTACCCTTAATTCGATAACCAACTCTTCCATGCGCCTCCTTTCATATGCGGCGGATGGAGCAAGTAGAGCGGCAGGTACAGGTGTAGCCTTGCGTAGGCATGCCTGGATGCGGCTTTGTAACTTTGCGGACCCTTTTAAGGCGTCCTTCACTAATTCCCCCTTTGATGGATCATCCCTTTTTGGTCCTCAAGTGAAGGAAACCCTGACTAGGTGCGAGACTGATGGCAAGACTCTTTCTGCCGTCGGAGTCCATTTTTCTACTCCTTCTAGACCAGGGGTGTCCAACCTTTTCAGTTGCAAGGGCCGCATTGGGTTAACAAAAATGGTCTGGGGGCAAACGGCAGGTGAGGACCAAAAAAAAAAAAAAAAAAGGTCTCACATTAACTGAAGAGCAAAAAAAAAAAAAAAAAAAAAAAGGTCTCACATTACTGATGAGCGAAAAAACACTGCTTTATGTGGACTAATGTGGCTGTATTGTAGGTTAATGTGAAAATAAATTAATAAATAATAGAAATAAATTAATAAATGCATAATATTTCACCTAAACTTCAATATCTCTTTCTAATTATTTAAAAAACAGTTACATCCATTCTAACATCTTAGTAAAGTTTATTTGTAAAAAGAATTAACACGTACAAACCTTTCAATATGTATGACATCATACCTGTGATTTTGCTGGTTTCCATGTCTTCCATCATGTCCTTAATGGCCATATGTTGTCCAAAGCGCTCATGTATTCTTCTGTTTCTAGCTTTGCAATCTGTCCCTGAAATATGGCACTGGCAATATCAGGAATGATGACACTTTTACTTCTTAAAAAATGAACAATTTTTATTTTTACATTTGTTTCGCTGTCACTAACAGATGGTACAACACATTTAACTTTGGTTCACCCACTTACTGTGGAGACACAAAGAACATGGTAGTATGCCAAAACACACTCCAGTTTCACAAGGTAAACTCACACATGCTGTTTTGCAGTTGCCTCTCCAATCTGCATTTCTCACATTTAAACAAATAAGTGACTTTATAATAAAATAGTAGTGGCACTGTTTATTTGTGAAACCAGTTCACAAGGGTGCAGCCAGGCACAGACCTTTGCAGATTTCAAACTTATTGGTCCTAGTTCTTGTTATACTTAAGTGTCCATATCAGGAGGTTCAGGCTGTCAAGTCAGGAGTGTTCTTTTGTGTAGTAGAGTAGACAAACATTATGAGCATAACCTTTTAATGTGAAGACTGAGCTTGTCTTTTGATACCAGTGCGTCTATATCAGGTTTGATAGATGTAGTGGCGATGCAGAGTATTTTCAAGATGCTCATCTGAAATTTTTGTTCTGATTTTATTTTTGTATGCTTCATACGAGAAAAAACTGCTCGCAAATGTATGTACTCCCATAAGAGATGTCATGAACAGGGCGTGTTCGTGAAGTGATGGATATTTTTCTTTGGGTAGGTATAACTTATAAAAGTCAAATAAAGATGCTTGCAGAAATTTTTCTTTAAGTTGCATATCTGACTGCAATTCTATGCATTCCAGTTGCAGGTTTGCAGGCAACATGTCGATGTCAACTGAGAATGGGGTAGCAAATATACTGAACTGTTGTTGGTGTTTTCTAAAATCTTGAAATCTGCTCTCAAACTCCTGTGCTAAACTATTAAGTAATGCCACATATTTTTCAGTATTTGCATGGCTTTGCTCAGACAGTGTTGCAAAGTGAATGAAGCTATTGTTCTTAATCTGACTGTGCCACAATTTAAGTTTCATTTCAAATGCAGTCACTGTTTGAAACATGTCATTTATTAATAGATTTTCCCTTGAGGCGCAAGTTCAGGTCGTTTAAATGAGCAGTGATGTCTACTAAGAAGGCTAAATCAGCCATCCAGCTTGCACTTTCAAATTCAGGTACAGGCTTTCCTTTTAACTCCATAAAGGACTTTATTTCATGTCGTAAGTCATAGAAGCGTTTCAGCATTTTTCCACGACTTAACCACCTCACTGCAGTAAAGTACAAGATGTCTCCATAGGTAGATTCCAAAGTAGTCAGAAACTCCTGAAACTGGCGGTGATTTAATCCTCTGGATCTTATGAAATTTATTGTTTTAACAACAACATTCATAACATTTTCCATTTTAAAGTCTGTGCAGACAAATTTTCTTGATGTATAATGCAGTGGTACTTCATGAAACGCACATTACTGATCTGTTTTGCATCTTCTTCCATCAGTGTTGTTAGTCCTTCCCTCTTTCCAACCATAGCTGGAGCACCATCAGTTACTATGCCAGACAGGTTTGTGATGGTCAAGGAAAATCTTGCCAGTGTTTCTTTTACTGCCTTGTACAGATCAGCAGACTTCGTTGTGTCTTTCAGTGGAACCATACAGGCCAGTTCTTCAGTAATATTGAAATCGTTGTCAACACCACGAATAAATATGGCAAGTTGTGCCGTATCTGTAATATCAGTGCTGTCATCCAAAGCTATGGAGTAATACTTGAAAGTTGCACACCGAGATTCCAACGTATTTTCAATAGATTTGGCTATATCTTCCACACGCCTTGCGATTGTCTGGTGTGATAAACTGATTTTAGAAAATTCTGATTTTTTCAGGGCAAATTATGTCTGCTACACTTTCAAGGCATTCTTTAACAAATTCACCATCGGCAAATGGCTTGGATTTTTTCGCAATTAAATTTGCTACAACATAACTTGCCTTCAGTAAAGAATCCGGTTGAGTAGCTGATTTTCGAAACAGCTGTTGTTGAAATGTAAGACTTTTTTTTAATTCTGATATTTTCTGTTGACGGGACACGCCTTGCAATTCACTTAATTTGGGGTGCGTTTGAATATAATGCCTTTTTAAATTGTAGTCCTTGAAAACGGATACCACTTCTCTGCACACAAGGCAGAGCGCTTTGTTATGAGATTCAACAAAGAAGTACTCATCGGTCCATTTTTCCTGAAATACTCTTCTTTCGTCTGCTATCTTGCGTTTCACGGTTTTGGTTTGACCAGATGTAGAAGCCATCTGAAAAGTAAAAGAGGAGTAACTTAACTACTTTATTCCTAGTTATATAATTTTTAAAACAATGGCTAACAATTTACATTAAAATAAGGAAATAAAAATTAAAACTATCCATACTTGTAGTAGTATATGTTAATGGTGTTCAAGGGATCATTTCACATCTGCAAAATAACACAAAAATATCCCTGGGGTGAATTTACAGTTACCCATCCTGTTGGGCAGATTACATATGAGGGCCAGTGAGGCACTTTGTTTCATTTGTAGTACTAATGCCATTAGTCTTACACCCATTACGCATAAAGCACATCACATTTACTGTGACTGTTGGTCTGTAATCTGTGCCAGTAATACTGGGCATTTTGAAAAGTTCTTCATAATTCATGAAATTCAGATGGACTGCGATAGAGCTATGAACATGTATGGTTAGCAGTTAGCTGCATGTAATCAACAGTTTCTTACTGCTACAAGAATGGCAGCTTTCAATGACATAATCAGAGCTGTACCATCAAGTTTCAAGTTAAATACTGTGTACTTTGCATGCTACCCAAGAAAAGTCATTCACTTGCAATGAAAAACTGGCACACACGGACACTGTCATTAATTCACTACTACTGTACTACCAATTCACACTGAAAACTCCAGCCGTCCAAAGTAGGTAAAATGTCAACATTAGCAGCCCTACAGTATTACAATCCACAACATTAAGCCAACAAATTTGCAATGACTATTCTCTTCCATCTAGCTTAGTACTTCAGTTTCCTCTGTACTGCCCTTCTTCTTATGCTACATTCCTGCCTTTTCCATGTGTCTCCTTACACTAGCTTAGTACGTCAGTATCCCTCTGTACTGGCCTTCTGCTTATGCTACATTCCCTGCCTTTTTCATATGTCCCCTCACACTAGCTTAGTACTTCAGTGTCCCTCTGTACTGGCCTTCTGCTTATGCTACATTCCCTGCCTTTTCCATATGTCTCCTTACACTAGCTTAGTACTTCAGTGTCCCTCTGTACTGGCCTTCTGCTTATGCTACATTCCCTGCCTTTTCCATATGTCCTCTCACACTAGCTTAGTACGTCAGTGTCCCTCTGTACTGGCCTTCTGCTTATGTTACATTCCCTGCCTTTTCTATATGTCCCCTTACACTAGCTTAGTACATCAGTGTCCCTCTGTACTACCTTCTGCTTATGCTACATTCCCTACCTTTTCCATATGTCCCCTTACACTAGCTTAGTACGTCAGTGTCCCTCTGTTCTGGCCTTCTGTGTATTTTACATTCCCTGCCTTTTCCATATGTCCCCTTACACTAGCTTAGTACTTCAGTGTCCATCTGTACTGGCCTTCTGCTTATGCTACATTCCGTGCCTTTTCCATATGTCCCCTTAAGTAAAGAATTCACATCACTGACTTAATAAAACAATTCTGAATAAGAGGGTCTCACCCAAACAAATGACTGGTGCCATACACATGACCGCAAGCCAAATGCCAACAAATGCATCATCATCCCTTTAGTTTTGGGTAAGCGGTTGTGAGGCTGCCAGCCCAGCTAGATGTTATTTTGTACAATGTACATAATTCTGTGTGTCATTTTGAATACTAATATGCTTCCTATGCTTGTCTTACAAATGTAAAAAACACTATACATATGTGTATGTTAAACTACTGGTGCAGAAGTGTGTGTTGAACTGTATGTTCTGTACTGAGCTTCAAGAATGTAACCAGTGTACCCTGCTGGGAAAGAACAGAGATGTGTGTATTGTAACTATACCTATGGCATGCAGATGTGTGCTGTAAGGTAGAAGTTGGAACATAAAGAGTTAAATTTGACAACAGTAAGAACAGAAGTGAATTGTGAATTGTTTTACAACTGTCTGTCTTCAGCTAGGTAACGAAGTGAATATTTTACGACTGTGTTATCTCATCAACAAGACAGGATGTCTACACTGCAGCCAGAAGTTCTTTTAATCTTTTGTGTGGAAACAGACAAAATGACAGGTTTCAAATGTAAAACTGTTTACTACTGTTTTATGACTTCCAGTTCCAGGGCTTAGGCCAGGGCCTTAGGCACATTTCTGAGAGATAAGTAACCTCTCTTAGGGACAGATTGCAATATAGCAAGATTAGTAGATGTTTTCTGTATTTTGAGATTGTCCTGCAATGTATTTCCTGCAATTCTGAACTGTGTCACTTTATTCATTGAGTGATTGAATATTGTCTTATTCTTTTTATTGTTTATTATTAAATATATTTAAAAACCTTTCAATTGTGGCTGGTTTGTTTATTTAATTAAGACAAAAAGTATTTTTTGTCATAATGCCTTGTTTTGTATGTAATTTGCACTCGTGATGCTTACTTCAGTAATTGCAACAGGCAATTGTGAAATTCAGGAATGCTTCAAAAACACTTCAAGCACGAATGCATTGAGATGTTCACAGACTAGCTTACATAGTCAGTTAACAGACAGACATGCAGACAGATACCTACTGGAAAAGGCCACAATCAATATATATTATATATAGTTTATATACATATTGACCTCCGTTTCATATTAGTTTGATGGACGTTCACTAGACTACAGATTTTAACACCCCTTTATTTTGAGTCATTTTGCCTAGTATAGACAGCACTGACGAATAACCAATGGAACAGTATAACAAACTGAAATATTGTAATGAATTATTCAGACTGTATAATTACCAAGTAATTTTACAAATGAGTCAGCATAGTTCAATTAGGGTTACCACCTGTCCCACTTTGGGACAGTCCTCTTTGGGCAGTTGTGTCCTGACAAAAAATTAAAAAAAATGGCAAATGTCCTGAGATTTTATCTGCTTAAGCAGCAGACACCTCCAAAGCAGACACCCAAGCAACAGCTACCCCAAAACAAAACACGTGCAACACATAGCTCACAAAGCCAGTGTACCGAGCAGTCACAGCCCTTAAGACTAAACAACACACCTGATACACTTGTAATAGGTGACTATCGTCAGGCACACTGACGTCCGCTCACCAGGCTGAACAAGGAGAGGGTCACGGTGAGCAGCCTGTTGGGCGCTAGGATCCGCCACAACACAAGCACTCAGGTCACTGCAAGGCAAGTACAAATATGACTCAGTCATTGTCCATGCTGGTGTGAATGACCTGAGATGTACCTCCCTGGACTACATGAAGAGAGACAAAGGAGCTCTCTGAGCATGTAGACCAGGCCGGTATGACCCTGCCCTTGAGTAGCATCTTACCCTCACCAGGCCCATAATTGAGTACAATGCCCCTTTTGGGATGGACCTTACCAGACACCTGCAGCAATTGGAAAGACCCCAAAAGTACCTCACCAAGAGGATCAAAGGGCTCAAACAGATGCCATATGCTGCCCGGTTAAAGAAACTCCAGCGCTACTCAGTGGCATACCGCCTGTTCAGAGGCAATCTGTGCCTGACGTATAAAGCCATGTCCAACCCGAATTAATGGACATGCTGCACCTCAGAAAATCCAAATCCCATCGAGCTTCGGCACTCGAGACTTGAACCTCAGCACTGAAATAAATAGGACATGCTGGAGGGACAAATTCATAACCCAGAGGCTCCCTTCACTCTGGAATAAAATCCCAGTCCAGGTTAGGCAGAGTCCCTCATTGACTCTCTTCAAGAGGAATCTTGATGAGTGGATGGGCGATCATAGGTTTATATCATTTCTGTGTCACTGTTAGACAGAGGCACAGTATACTAACCTCGAAAAAGGGCATAGCAAAATAAATTTAAAATGGGTGGTGAAAGCCAAACACATTCTGGCTAGGCTTATAAATGCCCTAGGGCAGATAGCCTAGTTATGAACCTATGAACCCACCTCAGTTAGGGCAGAATGGGAGGAGGGGTAGTAATATGCTGGAGGGGGTCACTTTGGCAGAGACTGTTTCATTTGTGTAATATGCTTATATTTATTAATGACTAATATTCACACCTCCTAATTAGACCGTGGTGGTGGTGCTGCGGTTGTGTGTTGCTGTCTGGTTCAATTCTCAGCTATACCATCTTCAGTGTGGAGACATGCGTGAATGGGCGTACCTTCGTTGAAGGTTGTGCATCAGGGCTGGTAACTCGGCACGTAAAATCTACTACCAATCTTTAGCAGACTGGAGTTCCGCTGTGGCGACCCTAACCAGGAAAAGCCAAAAGACACTAGTGACACAACAACATTCACATCTCCTAATTGTGTATTTTCCTTTTCTACTCCACTATCAGACAGGAATTAAAATTGGTCCAAATAACAGTGTATTCTGTATTTATCCACAATTCAGTTTTATCCTGCAGCTATTTCCTTATTGTCATTCAGACACACACATTGATTACTCTCATCTGTTACCTCCATTTTCTATGTCCTGTACCAAAATTCTTCCTAGTGGAACTACATTTACGTGCCAAATACAAACATTTTGTTATAAAATAAAAGTAACTATCCCCAGAACATTGTTGTGGTCCAAATGACAAGAACCCTTCCCTCCAAAAAGACTGTTTGTACTCCATCAGAAACGTTTGCAATATCAACCTGAAACATAAACATCACACTCAAATTGCTTAGCCAACTTTACAATTCCCACAAACAGTAGAAATCTATCCGTTAACACTGTATTAGAAAAAAATATTAATGTTTTGTGTCTGTCTCCCACTGTCTACTCTTCTTTTTCTTTGAGGTTACTTTATTTCTTCACCCCCTCCCCTTCTGTTACAGTACATTCATTTCCATCATCGTAAGTCTCATTAACCAGGACAGAAGAGAAATCTGATGCTTACTTTTTGGCTTTGGCCACACACAAGTTAAGTAAGGACAAGTTTGCTTAAATATCCTGTTTTACACAAAGAAAGCAGCCCTTTATTTTTAAGACACAACTACTATAATGCATGAAAAAGTTTGATTATCGAGGTGTTTTAAATTTTCACTACAAACAACTCCACATTACCTTCCCAAACCCAAGTCCAAAAATATTTTCTGAAAACTGTGCACAGCTTTACAATGTAGTTGTATCAATTATGCCGAAAAACAATGCAAACCATACAACCAAAAAACACACAACACTTGCAGGAAATGATACATTTTCTTTTTACTACTTGTTTTATGCTTACAGACATACTGTGTATTATAACTAATACAATCATGCTCCCTGAATCCATCAGTCCTGTAATTCTTTCCCCTCTTCTCTCTGCCACATTGCATTTGACAAGTTTAGTAACAGCACAGTCACAGATTCTATCATAAACAATCTTTTTTTCCCCAGAGACTAGAAAGCTGAAGCATGTTTATTATACTGTACATACAGTTGCTGTGTCCAGCAATCATGACCTCTCCCCCCCCCCCCACCACCAACATCCACCCCATACCACAAAACCTGACAGGGCAAGAAATCTGGTAAACCAGGTAAAGCCTAATAAATGAAGTGGAAAAAGCCCCAAAAGGACACATTTTAAAAACTGCTCTTATAAACTTAGAAAGTTGCAATAACAGGATTTGAGTTAGGATGCATTTTCTGAAGGATATGAACTCTAAAACTCAAGTGTATGTCACCATTTAGCTTTCAACTTAATCCTCATCGATTTACCAGAAAATGACAAATTTATAGAGGGGAAAAGACTAAAAATAAGACAAACAGACATATACGAACATCTGAACAGATGAGAGGGGTCACCACCCTCTCCTTCTGCACCAATTGCACCTCCCATAAGCAAAGATAAATTAACACACACATTTCCTTGAAGGCTTCCATTTTACTACACACGCTAGCTAGAAAATTAATTGTTTTGAACCTTAGCTCGAACTCTCAATATAAGGAGCACTTTTCATTTACAGACAGACTTCAAGACCAATGCAGCCTTAGAAAGTGCTATGATAACTATGCATTGCCAACTGTAGCTTCTGGGGCATTTTGAGTTCATCTTGTTCTGCAGGAGATATAAATTGAATGCAAGCATGGTTATTTTGCCATAATCTTTTACATTACAGAATATCTACAAATCCAAAGCCATGTTATTCAATCCTTATTCCATTGCTGAATATAGACCCCAGTTCCTTTCTGTTGTATCTCAAGACAACATACCAATTTCACTGTAAACCACGTTAAACACGTGTGCATGGGACTCACTCTATCCATGAGGATGATGTTTTTCTGGCTCAAAAGTTACTACCAACTAACTTTCACACACACACTCACACTCTTTCCAAACCCTTGGCCTCCAACTGAAGTCTCTTTAGCTCCAGATGGATTTTTAAGTCCGACCTATGTGGAAAGGATGAACTGTCCATTTTCTGAGAGTTTTACATCTCCACAGCCAGTCGGATTGTCCTCAATGTTGCTGTTCTGTGATGCAGCTGTGCCTAAAGCTGCAATCATGTCTGCTTTAGTCAGGTTAGCATACACAAGTCCTTTAGTCTGGCACATTTCAGCCAACTGGCTCCTTGTCAGCTTGCCATACTCCTCTGCTGACATGCTTGCCTGCTCTCCCTGACTAACTAACCTAACAAAAAATAATAAATAAAACAATTGTGATATGATCTTTGAATGTTCACTGTATGGCTGGCTGAGAGTACAAACACCTTCAGTGATCACAAGCTATCTGTCTTATCATCCCCCCATAACCTCCAGACAATGAAGGTGTACAGAAGGTTATCATAGTAACACCAGTTTTAATAGTGTGTACTTGAAATATTCTTATTAATAAATGCATTGAAAACAATTAATTTAGAAGTACAATAAGAAAGTTGTATAAAACTTTCACTAACCAAAGGAAATATAGCATTATGCAGTAATCTAAGATTATGATATATTTTGTTAATCCTTCTGCTCCTATAACAATCCCAATGTCTGTAATTTCTATAAAAATGTATATTGACTGACTTACTAATTAAATTAAATCATATCCACTAACTCTAACTTATGCAAACTAAAATAAATACTGTGAAATCTATGGACCTGCACAAACTCTGTATCCACTACCCAACTGGTCTCCATTTCAATTACTGAAGAGAAACCATATTTTGTGGTTTGAATTGGGGAAAAAGTAGCATGCCTCTCCTGCAAAGTAGACTGCATTATTATGAATGCCCATTAATATGTTCTTTTTCCTGCAACACATGCCTGACTGACTGAATGACTTGAAATTTGTAGCAAGTGGGGCGTTTTGCATGACCACTATTACATATTCCTAATCCTTGACCTAAACATGTCAGTAACATTACCACACTATCAGCACAGAAATACAGACTTCAATCAATACATTTCTAGCAATCATGGATCTGAGAGTGATTTATGTTATGAAAACATGACATTGGCAGCTTTCACAGACCTGCATCATGATGTCCAACAAGCCTAGAACTACAAAGTATACATTAGGTCAGACAGTGGGACGATATTTCATAGTTTCACAAAGTGACATATGTTGGCACCAGGATAAAAACTGTTATATGACTGACCTTTTCAGACCATTGCTTGGTGCACAACTTGGATGACCCACTCAAGTTATTTTAGAATGACCCCCCCCCCCCATCACCAGTATAAACATTTCACAGCTAATGTCCTTACTACTTCCTCTGAGGAAAAAAAAACTTATGAGCATGATCAAAGACTACAAATTAAGGTAGAGATACTGATATATGCTCTTCCTCTGAGGTATGTCAAGATTATTATTCTCTTGGTATGGATTTTCTACTCAGGTGTATTTTTATCCATGAGGACGTTTAGACATCAACAGGGAGTAAATGTGCCAAGATGGTCATGTCTGATTTGTATGACTTTCATTCACACTGAAAACACCACATCTGCAAGCCTATGACCACCACAAACAACCCTGTAGTGTAGTAGAACCGACAACAATACTGGGATCTTGACTTAAAATTATATGTAAACATCTACTTAGATTAGAATTAGATCCTGGTAGTGTATACACAGGGTTTTAAGCAACCACAAAAATGATTATCAGTTTTACCCTGGATATGCCTACAAACTCAAAATGCATAGTATTCACTTCTTTGAACAAAAATGCTCAGATTTGTAAAAAAGTATCTCACTTCTGCAGCTGATGAGTACTTACATGGGCAAAACAATTATTTCTGTAGCTGCAAAAATCCTGGTACGTGCAAACATAAAAATCTGGATTTGAAAAAAATATATATATTTCTGGGATATAATAGGGCACACACCAACCCATAATTTAAAAGGCTTTAAAAATACAGAAGGAAGACAAATAAACAAAGTCTTCTAATGATTTCAGGAGGAAAAAAGGAGGACTTTAGTTCTCAGATATTTTGGCATGGAATGTTGCATATCAAAGGGCACTTTGTTCTTTGATAAAGGCAGTTCTTTCACTTCGAGAGCTGTATAATATAATTTTAGGTTCATAGGTTAGTACTAGGCTAACTGCCCTTGCGAGCCATTTTAAGCCTAGCCAATTATCCCTTGTGAGACTCAAACCCTGCACCTTGTGTTTGTAAGGCAAACACCTTAACCATTAGGTCACCCTCCCAACCCTGTAGTCTTCTACATCCGATTCTGACAGCCCATCCTCTTTCCAGATATCTGAAGGGATACCTTTATACAAGAAATTATTCCATTCCATCCATTCTCCAGGGAGTAGTAAACTTTAACACTGCCAAAACTGAACCCAGATCTAACTTGATGAAGATAATAAAGAATACAGCTACAATAAAGACACAGCTCAGACCAGCGATTGTACAAGCTGCTTGAACAGAACCCACGAATACTTTTTTTTTTTTTTTGTGTCCCATACGAATCGACAGTAACCCTTTCACTTAAGTTACTGCATACCAGCCCTGCAATCAAGACCTGCGCGAATGTTACAACTATTGTAAGAGCAGGCATAAGGTCCAAAATAACTAAAAGAATTCTAACAAGTTTTCAATTTACAGTTAATGAGCAGCGGCTCTGCAACCATCGGTTCTGATTTTTCTAACTACGTCAAAGAGAGAAAAACGTTGTACAGCACACAGCAAATAATTCTTAACTGTAACACAAAATACCCAACATTAAAAAAGTACATATCTGCATCAATAATCTATTCTACATTTATCAAATACAAATCTAGATCATCAAAGTGCAAAGGAAATGTCTCGAAAGCAAAAGTCCAGCAAAGTGGTACATAAAAAAACACTATTGTTATATTATTGTAATTTTTTACAAACTGCTATTTGAATACAATTTATAAAATAAATGTATAATTACATTTCAGTATTTTTTGAAAGAAAGGCAAACCCATACATATCCTATGTGACCTATGACATTCTGCAACCCATATCACAGAATTTCTATTAACTGTTAGAACAGAAATGTAATAATTCAATTTTTCCATTATAGCACACAAAACATCAATGGATCTCTGTTAAACTCTTCTTGAGGTTGAACTTCAGTATGGTTTTGACTAACAGGATGTATTTTTGTAAAATGATGCATAAGGCATGACAAAAGCTGAATTTGTACTATTAAAGGAGTAGGTTAAAACAGCTGTACCTCAATGAGTCTCATTTCCTTCTGCAAATGTATGAGCCAGGATTACAAGAAGCACTTCTCCATAAACCTCTGCAGTTACCAGCTTTAGCAGCTGGGGTCTTATTACTGTAAGTATTCAGTTCACTGGAAATACAAGTTGTATCAGTGTATGTGTATAATGCACATACCTAAACAGAAACCTAGAAATTCCAAATATTTTTAAACAGTATTTATTTTACATAGTAAATGTAATCCAGATTAACCAATTTTATACTGAAACATTAAGGACCCCTATCAACACACTGACTCCTGTCTCTGCCTGAAGGTAACTCATAGCAATTATTGAAGCCCCTGTACTCAGATGCTTCAAGTGCTTCATAATTTTATAATATAAGAATTTGCCATCAAAAGTTAACTGAGGTATTAGGATATATTCCCTTTCTATGTTTTGCACTGATCCGAGTCTATGGACATAAGTTTTACAGCTGTTTTTGCTAATACAGACAGACTTACAGGGTTTGATGGGCTCGTGCTGGAAATCCAAGGTGCAGATCGGGGCGTACATAGCACAAAGGAAGAAACGCAGGTCCGGGCTACACTTGGTATCTAACAAACCTTCAAACTGCTCGCTGGCTAAGATGGCATTGGCCTGCGTGCTATGGTGGAGATGATTAGGCATTTTGGTCATGTTCCAGGGCATGGTGCTGCACATAGGGAGCCTGATGGGCTCGCAGGCTGCCCCAGCCACAAAAGGCGTAACATAGTCCAAGCAAATTGCAGTAGCAAGGAAGACAGTGAACACTCTGGGATATGGCATCTTGACCGACTTCGTGAGTCAATAGGGCAGGCTATCGAAAGAGTTCCCGTAACCAAGTGGTGCAATGCAACTTGACCAAATGCCCAAGCCACAGCAGTCTGTTTATTCTCAGAAAACTGACACCAGCGGGGCTCCACTGTACAGCCTTTGTGTCCTTAAGATCCTGCGTACGAGCCAGAAACTGAGTTAAAGTATTTTAAACAGTTAGCTACTTGTCGCCATTTACAAACTACAGTACTGAAACTTTATTGACTGCAATCTCGTCAGCGTGCGATAAAACAGCAACTAAGCTCTGAAGTGATAAAAATAATACAAATAAGGTTTGAACGCTGTCTAAAACTAGCAAGCTATCTGCAAGGCGTCCAGTGCCTGTAAACTAGATGTAACCGTGCACTGGTGGATACTGTCACTGCTATGCTTGCTGCATGCAGTTCCTTGATCAGATACCTGAAAAGGGCAAACATGAATAAGCCTAGTCCAGCAGCTTTCATTTCATTTCATTTTTTTTTGGGGGGGGGACGAGCAAGCACAGCAGTCACATCCCGCCAGCCAGTGAAATGTGTGCTGGACAACACTAGGCATAGTTTCAGTTGTGCGACAGTGAAGGTGTCGTGTAATTTCATTTTGTAAGAGGGAAACCTGTACGACCGTAATGCTAACGTACCCTTAACATTGTTCAATCTACTTTTCAAACTGTTTTTGCTTTAACGAGATCAATTCCACATTTTTAAATGTACAGGTTCTGCAGTTTATGATAACACAGAGATTGTATTTCCTGCACTGAAGTCATTTGTTGAATAATGTTTCACATTCATACCTGCACCATACCTCTCCACCTCTTAACTTAACCCAAGAAATCTGGACAAAGACTGACCTAATGGGGTAGAAAGGCCCAAAAATAGGGATACATTTTAAATATTGCTCTTATAAACCTAGAAAATTGCTAGAATAACAGGGGATGTATTAAAATGCATATTCAGAACCTATTCTAAAGTCATCTTGTTCTCCTACGCAATGCTTGGTGAGCATCTATGTTGAATTTGACTCAACTCTTTAATGTCAAGAGCAGTGCATTAGAAATGCATTTCATGAGTTCTTAACTATAGGTAGCATGTCTAGAGTAGACCACAGGTAAGTGCAGTACAGTAAACAAACGATTGTTCTATTCCGCAGTTGTAAAACCACGAGGTTTACTAGGTTGTCACTTTGCCTTTGGGGCCCCGCCCTAGGAACTGGAAAAAATTAAACAACAAAAAGAAGACTAGAGAGCGGAAAGGTAAGTAAAAGAGATGAGTGGCAGGGCTACCTCTTACCCAGTGCCAGCTGTATATGTATTCAGCCGGCATAAAACCACGCCCGATCAGCATAAGTTTTAATAAGTCATCTACCTCAGAGGGTGGTGCATTGCAACGCTCATTTTACATGCATAACCTACCTTACTGAGTTTTTATTAAAAAAATATATATATCTCTGGGAAGTCGGCCGGTGATAAAGCTCCTCCCCTATTGCTATCGTAATCAACAGGCAGGAGCTACGGAGAATAAGTGGATAAATTGTGTAGGTAGCAAATATGGCTGTTAACAAGTGTCTGCGTTCTAATGAAGTACGTGTAGCAGTATTTTTTGTGTGTGGAAGTATTTTATTGATATAGTCAGTGGGTAATTATACGGTTATCTTTATTGTATGCATGTGGAACGTACTGTTCTTTTTGAGATGGTGGTTGTGCGATTCTTTTCTATGTATCAAGTACGTCAATATGTTCTTGTTCTTTGGATTATGATTGTTTTGGTAGATTTTGATTGCCCTCATGTATGTATCTGTGAAAAACAACAGTCTGTAGTTGTTAATAAGGTGAATAAATAAATCCGATCTTTATCCTACGTGCAGAGTCTTTGAGAATCACAAAGCACACTGGTAATTCTTACTGTACACCTGTTGGCTAAGTAGACTAAGACTACCATACTGCACATTAAGTCACTCATTTGATTGATATGCAACATCTTGCATTTCATCAGTCTAGTAGTCGTAACACTAACTTCAACACTTTCATCTTGTAACTTACCTTTCCTTAGTAGTGAGTAGTCGGTGTGTACTGAAATATATCCTCTCTCTTCTACGACGATTCTCGCTCCTTCCTGCAGCTTTTCTTTTTATACAAACCGCCCGACGGTGTTTTCGCGCATACCAGCGCTGGTATGGGAAAACGTAAAAAGAAAGTTGGCGCATCGAAGAGCAAAACTTCGAGACGTGTAAACACACGGAAAAAAGTGAAATTAAATTTAAACTTAAATTTAAGGGTCGCGGGCCGCATGGAAGAGCTCTGAGGGCCGCATGCGGCCCGCGGGCCGCGGGTTGGACACTACTGTTCTAGACCTTACCCCAGAGGTCAGAAGGGGGGAAAGATGTGGTTCCGCAAACAATCTCAAGGAGACTTGCCTGACGCACAGAGTCATTTCCCCTCTAGAGGCAGAGGGGAGAACAACAATGGTAGACGCCGTCCCAGGGGCAGAGGGGGCCCGCAGAATCAGGGCAGTCGAGAATCCTTTTCCGACCAGCCCTTTCAGCATCCCTGAGGTGTTGCCCGACTGCCCACCTTCGGGGGCAGTCGGGGGAAGGTTGTCACTGTACCCAAAAGCCTGGCTATCCCTAACTCAAGACAAGTGGGTACAGTCTATCATTTCCGAAGGCTACAGAATCCCTTTCCTTTTCATTCCGAAGCAGTCCAAAAAATCCCTTCCAGACATTCCACCCAGTCAAAGGGAGCAAGCAGCATTAGAAATTTCAAAGCTGCTTGCAAAAAGAGCCATTCAACCAGTTCCAGCAGACCAAGTAGGATCCGGAATCTACTCCAAATTCTTTTTGGTTCCAAAGAAAACAGGGGACTGGAGACCCATTTTGGATCTCAGCAACTTGAACAAGTTTGTCAAGAAAACAAAATTCCGGATGGTCACGCTGTAGTCCATTCTTCCCCTTTTGGGGCGGGACAAATGGATGTGCTCCATAGATCTCCAGGATGCGTACTATCACATCAAGATGAGTCGACGCTCCAGGAGATTTCTCCGCTTCAGGCTGGGAACCAGTCATTTTCAATTCAGAGCCCTGCCCTTTGGTCTCACTACAGCCCCCCAAGTGTTTAACAAATGCATGGCAGTGGTAGCCTCTCACCTGAGACGACAAGGATTCCAGGTGTTTCCTTATTTAGACGACTGGCTCCTTACAGCCCCCACCAAGCATCTTTTACTTCTCGCCAGAGACTACACTTTTCACACATGTCAGGCACTAGGCATATCAATAAACTACGAAAAGTCTGTCTTGTCGCCTTGTCGTGTTATTACCTTCATAGGCGCAAATCTAGACACAGTCAAGATGTCAGCCAGACTCACAGAGCAGAGGATAGCAGACATACACAAACAGGTCTTTCTTGTCTTGCAGAGCAACAAAGTCAAAGCCAGACTGATCCTGAAAGTCTTAGGGATTATGGCGGCCATCCCTCTCCTACCATTAGCTCGCTTCCATATGAGAATTTTACAATGGATGCTCTTCACACAATGGTCTTACCAAAGTCTCCCAATGTCCCATCCTATTCAGATAACTCAGTCGTGCAAGAATCATCTCTATTGGTGGATCACATCTCCTCAGCTCCTCCTAGGGAGACCTTTCGTCCCTCCCCCTCCGGTTGCTAAAGTGACAACGGACGCCTCCCTGATCGGGTGGGGGGGGCATTTCCAGGGCAGGACAGTCTAGGGCATGTGGCAACCGTTCGAGTGCCACTTGCACATAAACGTCCTAGAGATGAGAGCAGTGCTTCTAGCGTTGCAAGTCCTACAAGACCCTCTTCCCAAGGGAACTATAGCAATTCAAACAGACAACATGTCTGTAGTGTGGTACATCAACAAACAAGGCGGAACCAGATCTTACCCCCTATGTCGAGAGGCACTCAGACTATGGCAATGGGCAATTTCTTCTCAGCGATTTCTGTTAGCAACGCACATCCCCGGGAAGTCCAGTGTGATTGCAGACAAATTGAGCAGAGCTATTCTCATGCCTCACGAGTGGTCTCTGAACAATTCAGTGTTGGAGAAAGTTTTTCGAAAGTGGGGCAGGCCTTGCTGCAACCTTTTCGCTACTCCCCAAAACAGCAAGTGCGACGATTTTTTTCATCCTCTTTCCCCAACCAGGCCACCCCAGCAGAGACGCTCTAGTGCACGTTTGGCCCCGGGGACTTCTGTATGCCTTTCCTCCCTTCCCACTGATATCCCAGCTGATACAGAAAGCCATCGCTCAGGAAGCTTCCATGATCCTCATTGCCCCTTACTGGCCTCGACAGGTTTGGTTCCCTTTTCTCCACCGTTATCTGTTGGAACAACCTTGGCATCTGGACCCAGTTCCAGACCTCTTGACCCATCAGTCGGGTCAGTTGCACCACTCCCTTCCCTCTCTGAACCTCACAGCGTGGTTCCTCCTATTCCGACTTTAGCCAGGCTTCCTTTGATATCTCACTCAGTTAGAGATATCTTGATAGCTTCTCATAAATCTTCCACTCGGAAGATTTATCTTAGCAAGTGGAAACGTTTTTCCTATTGGGCACAGTCAAAGAATATAGATCCTTTCACTGCTTCTATTCAAACAGTCCTAGACTTTCTAGCCGAACTTTTCCACTCAGGTTCATCCCCATCTACCATTAGAGTTCAATTGGCAGCAATATCGAACTTTCATGTTGGAGTCTCAGAGTCCTCCATTATGTCTCACAAACTCTGCAAGGCCTTTTTAAAGGGAGTTTTTCTCCTCAAACCCACCCATCAGAGATCCTCCTCCTCAATGTGATCTCAACTTGGTTCTGACATCCTTAATTCTTCCCCCCTTTGAACCTGCGGCTTCATGTTCTATAAAGTTACTTTCTTGGAAGACACTCTTTAGTAGCTATCACCTCAGCTAGAAGAGTCACCGAACTCCATGCTCTGTGTAGTCGACCCCCTTATCTGGTATTTCATAAAGACAGGGTGTCCTTGCGTACTAACCCATCTTTTTTGCCTAAAGTAGCTTCATTGGCAAATTTGAATCAAACCATTGAGCTTCCTGTTTTCTTCCCAAATTATTCTAATAGGTCAGAACAAAAGTTACACTGTTTAGATATTCATCGCCAACTTAGGTACTATTTAGACAGGACCAAACAATTCAGGAAATCTGACCAACTGTTTGTTTCTTATGCAGAAGGTAGAATGGGCCTTCCAGTTTCTAAAGTCTCTCTCTCTAGATGGCTTACTTCGTTGATTACCCTAGTGTATGAGATAAGACATCAACGGTTGCCATCCAAACCCAGGGCTCATTCAACTAGAGCTTTAGCCACTTCTATAGCTTTCCAAGATAGGCTGCCTATTGATTCAATTTGTTCTGCAGCTACTTGGGCTTCTCCCCATACCTTCATTTCTCATTATAAGTTGGACTTGGCCTCTAGAGACCGAGCCAACTTTGGTTCCACTGTACTCAAGAGTCTGTTCCGATCGGCCACTCGCGACAAGGTGCTAGGGACGCGGTCCCATCCAGCAAGAATGAAGGCGAGATTGACAACTTAACATTTAGAAGTTATGTACCTACCATAACGTTCCATGTTAGTTGTCTTCTTCTCGCCTTCTTTCTTGCGTCCCACCCTCCTTCCCCCTAGCCAGGACAGACCTAGAGGAGTTTTCTTGGTTCCTTATGGAATTTTTTTTTGCTGGCCTTAGCTTTCAAACGAGATCTGCGGAGTTACCGCCTAGCATTGTGGGATATAGGGGAGCCTCGAGCCGGTGGAACTAGCTCTCGAACTTTTAGAGTGGCCGAGGGTTGGCTCCGAACCCATCCAGCAAGAAAGAAGGCGAGAAGAAGACAACTAACATGGAACGTTATGGTAGGTACATAACTTCTAATTTTGCCCACTGTTAGTTGCACATGGATGGTCTCTGAAGCTTTGTGCAGTGCCACTAGCCTGGAGGTGTGCGTATCTTTGATAAATATGGATACTCCCCCTCCTTTTGTGGTTTGGTCCGAGTTTTGGGGCCGGAAAGCATGGTATGAAGTATAGCCTGGTAGTGCTGGGGTGCTCTCGGGAGCCTTGAACCAGGTTTCTGTTACTGCACAGATATCGATATTCTCCATACTGAGGAGAGTCTCGAGTGCGTGCATCTTGAGGTTTAGACTTCTGGCATTGGGCAGCATTACCCTTAGTTTTTTTTTCTTTGTGTTGTCTATGGGGGTGGGTTTGTCTTTTGAGCCTTGCCTAAAAAAGGCACTATGGAGGAGGCAAGAGCCTTAGCCAGTATTCAAAAACCCAGAGGTGACAGGTGCAAACCGTCCCTAGCGAAGCAACGTGGCTTGTCGAGCATATCATCCCAGGCTGACAGACACTGGATCCCCTTTGAATGACACCAATACTTTAGCCACTTGTTAAAATTGATCATTTTGTCTTTATACTGTGGCATCATTCTTGGTGAGGGTAAGATACTACTCAAGGTCAGGGTCATACCGGCCTGGGCTACATGATTAAAGAGCTCCTGTACGTCTTTTTTCATGTAGTCCAGGGAGGTACGTCTCAGGTCATTCAAACCAGCATGGACAATGACGGAGTCATACTTGTACTTGCTTTGGAGTGACCCTAGTGCTTGTGTAATGTTGCGGATCCTGGCACCCGACAGGCAGCTTACAGTGACCTTCTCCTTGTTCAGCCTGGTGAGTGGGACGTCAGTGTGTCTGACAATAGAGTCACCTATTACAAGTGTATTAGGTGTGTTGTTTAGCCTTAAGGGCTGTGACTGTGTGGCACACTGACTTTGTGAGCTATGTGCTACGTGGATATTGTTTCATGGTAGGTGTTGCTTGGATGTCTGCTTTGGAGGTCTCTGCTGCTTAGGCAGATTTTTATTTAGAGCCTCCGAGTATGTTTTTGTGTGTTTATGTGTTTGGTTTGCTGTCATGGTAGGTCTATGTGAGACTGGATTTGTAGTGTGTGTGATTAACTTCTCCTCCTGACAGGCTGTGCCAGTACTGGGTTGAGAGAGCTTAGCCTCCAGTTTGGCTATATAGTTGCAGCTCTCACATATATTTGAGCTTGTTGGGAGGAGGAGGGGGTGGTCTGTATACATAAGGCAGTTATAACATTGCCTAAGATTCCCAGATTCACCAGCTGGACTGGAGAGTAAACTCGAAACTGACCTTTGGACAGGCCTGAATAATATAGGGAACTACTTATTGACTGATCAGAAAGAACCAATAGGGAGCAAGTGCTTTGAAGGAGTATAAGAGGATGTAGTGCTTTAGTTTGTGTTTACCTATGAGATTACTTATACGAGCAAGTGCAGGGCTTTAGAATGAAAATAAAGTGCTTAATTTGAGATTTAGAGCAGTTTTAAGGGAAAAAGTGAAGAGTAGACTTTGTGGAGCCAGGAATAGTTTAAGCTTGTTTAAGCGGCGCTGCCTGACGTTGCTCTGTGCGCAACACCGCGCTAAAAGAGGGTTGCAGGGTTTTAAGAGATAGAGATCAAGGAGTTTAGAATTGACCGAAAATGGCCAATAAAACTACAGCTTCTAGGCAGTAACCACTCCTACAGGGACAGGCAGGCTGTTCAGTGTTAACCACTGCCACTGGTGAACACAGAGACTTCCCTTTAGTCCAAGCAAGCACTGGCCTCCAACAAACTTACAAACAGTTCAGAACAGCAAATCTGTAACTGAACTTTCTGAAATTTCAGAAAGTGGGAAAAAAGCAAGATTTTTTTTTCTTTTTTGTTTTAGTTTAAAGGTAGCAGAGATACACAAGTAGCAAAATAATCACAACAGTGCAATAAATGACCCCACACTTGAGTGCTAGGCCAAAGTCAGGTAAAATGCAGTTTTAAGAGAAAAAAACTATTTTAAATTAAGTGCAACACAGGAAATGAAGTAAACAGGCTCTAGATGTGTTCTAAATACTGTTTCTAATACAGATATAAACTTTAGCAAGCTGGAAAACGCAGAAAAGTAGGCGGCAAAGCAGTAATTCTTAACAAAAAAGCAGAAGAAAATACTTAAAATCTCAAAAGTGGCTCCTTTCTCCTCTCAGCATTTTATCCCCTTGGTAGGTGCTTCAGCAACAACTAACAAGCCTGGAAAGACGCCAAAACCACGAGGCAGCAGGGTTTTAAGAGATAGAGATCAAGGAGTTTAGAAATGACCCAAAATGGCCAATAAAACTACAACTTCTAGGCAGTAACCACTCCTACAGGGACAGGCAGGCTGTTCAGTGTTAACCACTGCCACTGGTGAACACAGAGACTTCCCTTTAGTCCAAGCAAGCACTGGCCTCCAAGAAACTTACAAACAGTTCAGAACAGCAAATCTGTAACTGAACTTTCTTTAATTTCAGAAAGTGGGAAAAAAGCAAGATATTTTTTTTTCTTTTTTGTTTTAGTTCAAAGATAGTCTTGGTTTTATTTCTGAAAGAAACCATCAAGCTATTGGTTTTCCTTTCATTGGCAGATACCAGTGAAGAAAGGGCATTGTACAACTTGGATGCACAATATTAGTTCAGCTGATACCTGAACAAGGTGCAGGAGTTTAGAAAGACAGAACAGTTGTTTGTCTTTGCCATAGGCGGAAAGGACTTGTAGTTTCTGAGCAAACACTTTTTTAACATTAGATAACTAATTGTCCATTGAGAAATAACACTCATCAACTCAAATGTGTTATGTCAAGTTGTACATTGGTGCATGTGCACAGATGTCCCTTATTGCAGGATTTGAAAGTGCCAAATTCTATTGGCTGAGTATATGTTCTCCACCTGTCAAATATGGGTAGTATTTTTGTTTTTTTTTTTTACACAAAGCAGTTCCCACGATCCAAGAAAATGTATAAAATGCTATCCTTGTGAAAAATATAAAACATGTATGACTCGCAAATATGGCTGTTGCAAAGCATATTAATATGTGGTTAGCAGCAACTTTTCCTTTGACCACATCTCCACAGTGGTAAGAAAAGCTTTCTACATTGCCCACCTCTTAAGTAAGGGCATTGCATCCAGAACAAAGGAGGTTATAGCCACCCTGTACTCCTTACTCATCAGGCCAGTAATAGAGTACAATGCTACCTTTGGTATGTACTTTACCAGGCACCTGCAGCAAATGGAAAGACCTCAAAGGTTTCTTACAAAGAAAATTCAGGGTCTTCAGCATATGTCATATATTGACAGACTGAAATCGCTGTCACTATAATCTGTGTCTTGCAAACTACTCAGAAGTGACCTTTGCCTTGCATATAAAGCAATTTCAGATCCTGCTGTAATGGAAATGCTGCACATTCGTAAATCAAATGGTATAAGATGCACTCGCTGTAGGGAACTTGACCTAGTATGTGATATTAACAGGACTTGCATGAGAGACAGATATGTCTCACAGAGGTTACCGCTTCTCTGGAAGAAACTTCCAATTCAGATGAAGCAGAGCCTCTTGTTGACCCTATTTAAGCGTAATTTGGATGATTGGATGAGAAACCGCAAATTCACCCCGGGAGTTTCACCTGTGCCCCTCTTGGACAGGGGCAGAAGTTGTTGACTTAGTTGCCCTTAATACTTTGATATTCTTGTGAACAGGGTTTGTACTTGGCTAGGCTTGTAAGGTCCCTAGGGTGGAGCAAATCAGAAACACTGTAATTTATCACTGAGAGCCATGGCAGTCAGGAATTTTGATCACCAAGCTGTGCTCAAGTACAGAATATTCATTCACTCTGTGACACTAGGAGTAGCGTTCATATTTTTATCTGTACAGCATGTGGTCATGACTGCCTTCAGACCGGTGTCCATGACATTGAATGTTGTCATCCTCCACATCATAGAAGGGTCTGCCAGTGGCTAAGGTACCCCCACTTCCATAGTATATAACGAGGATAATGTGTTCACCTTTGTTGCCTGGACCGACATACTATACAGCAGTTCACAGACATGTACTGCTATCACATGGAATCAAGTAAGATGTTCTTCATTCCACATTGCTGCAGTCCTAACACTTGGGTAGTCCGCTGTCCCAGTCGGCCCGAATACCAAAGTATATGGCTGACGTCGGTCACGGCGCATTAGTCTGACGTCAGGACGTCAGGGTACAAATGCGCATGACCGACGTCATATCCTCAGTCTTTTTTGCCGCATGGTCCGATGCAGAAGCAGTTTTGCGAGTGCAGGTTGGCGTTCTGAAATTTTCTGAAGTCGGAGTTTCAGACCGAATCAAAGTTGGCTAAGTACCCCGTTGGGGAATATTTTGGTTTTTTCTTGCCTCAGTATTTAACCGGATCTTCATGTATTTCGGAAATTGACAGTGTCATGGGGAACTCCAGACATAGATCTGTTCGCTTCTCCACTAAACCACCAGCTGCCAAAGTTTTGCACGAAAAGGTTTCATCACACAGCTTGGAAGGTGGATGCTCTTTCTTTCAGTTGGAAAAATCTTCATGTGTATGCCTTTCCACCTCTGCCTCTTCTTCCAAAGGTACTCCTAAAGGTCAGACAAGACAAGCCAAGGATGATTTTAATAGCTCCAGATTGGCCTCGGCAACACTGGTACCCATTACTGAGGAGTCTGGTAAGGAAGCCTCCATGGCCTTTACCTTTGATTCCACACCTATTGTCTCAGAGGGACGGTCATCTACTCAATGTCAAGCTTCACTCTCTTCATCTAACAGCCTGGCATATTCTGTTTTGAAACATAGCAGGTCTCAACTTCCTCAACAAGTTTTGAATGTGATTATGGAAGCCAGAAGACCTAGTACAAGGAAAGTGTACGAGAAAAATGGAAGAGATTTTTATTTTGGAGTGCAGCAAAGAATTTGGAGGTTTCTGAGCCTAATTTGAGTGTGGCTCTTCAATATCTTACTGAGTTATTGGACAAAGGTTTGTCTTTCTCTTCCATAAAGATTCATGCTGCAGCAATTTCAGCTCACTATGATTGTGACCCACCATTGTTTTCTCATCCTTTGTTCAAGCAATTTCTTAGAGGGGCAAAGAATATAAGACCCCCACGTAGAGCTCCTACTCCTGCTTGGGATCTCAAGTTTGTGTTGGAGAAACTTACTCTACAACCTTTTGAGCCTGCGGCTACTGCTGAATTGAAATACTTGTCATGGAAGACTGCTTTTTTGTTGGCCATTACTTCTGCAAGAAGGGTTTCTGAATTGCAGGCCCTTATGGCGGTTGAGCCTTTTGATTTTCCATAAGGATAGGGTATCATTACGTACTAATCCTTCCTTTATGCCTAAGGTGGTTTCTAGTGTGGCTTTAAACCAAACTATTCATTTGCCTACTTTCTATGCAGATCCCCAAAATAAGGGGAAAAGATTTTGCACACTTTAGATGTACACAGGCAGTTGCGTTATTATTTAAGCAGGACTAAGGATTTTAGGCAGTCTCAGCAGTTGTTTGTTTGTTTTGCTTTGAGTTCTCAGGGCAAGCCTGTGTCAAAACAAACTATTTCTAAGTGGATTGGGTTTTGCATTGCATTTTGTTATTCCCATCATGGCAAGGAGATTCCAGCTGGGATTAGGCCTCATTCCACTAGGGCTACTGCCACTTCAACAGCATTTCTAAGGGGTGGCAACTAAGGATATTTTGGAGGCAGCTACTTGGAGTTCAGTGCATACTTTCTCTAAGCATTACCACCTTCCTCTCTACTCTAAATCTAGGGCTGGTTTTGCCACGGCTATTTTGCAGGGCATGTTGACAGCTCCTACTTCTTTATGATTTGCCAGCCTCCCTTACCTCTGCTTTGGGATTCTACCCAAGTGTTAGGACTGCAGCAATGTGGAATGAAGAACATAGTACAGTTTTGTACCTACCATAAATGTAGATGTTCGAAGATCCACATTGCTGCAGTCCAATCCTCCCTCCTTCCCCTCTGTGTTTAGGGGTGGTTGTGTGGGTGGGGTTATACTTTTGTAAATCTGTATATATTGTATATATATTTGGTGCAGGAGTGTTTGGTGTTTTTTGGTTTTGGCCTTATCTTTTTAGGGTCTTCTGACATCTGGGGCAAGAAAAGACTGAGGATATGACGTCGGTCATGCGCATTTGTACCCTGACGTCCTGACGTCAGACTAATGCGCCGTGACCGACGTCAGCCATATACTTTGGTATTCGGGCCGACTGGGACAGCGGACTACCCAAGTGTTAGGACTGCAGCAATGTGGATCTTCGAACATCTACATTTATGGTAGGTACAAAACTGTACTATTCTTGGAATATCTATCCCTGTGGACTGAAAGCTTTGGGTAGAATTAATCTTCCTTGCTAGAGAGACCTTTCATCATCTGAGAAGGTACACAGTAGTACTTTTGCAGGCATCAGCCCCACTATTTTTACACGAGTTTTTATGTTATGTTGCAGCATGTGGACGAACATATTTGAGTTTTGTGGACAATAAAAGAGAAAAACATAAATATGGGAGTATTCTATAGCATTACCCATTTCTCTGAAGCCATGGATGCCACTCACTGCACCTACATTGTCATCAAAGCCCCACCTGCTTCACATGGTATCTGGGGTATCACCTGTTACATTGTCCAGATCAGTCTATGTGCTTTAGGGAACTTTCTCCGCAGCTGACCAAGGACTACATGTTGGGGTTTTAACTCCTCTGTAGAACACTTATTTAGACATGTACAGGTATGTATTAGGCTATCTATATCATTTATCTGTTCCAATTAAGAAGTATTTTTTCATCAGTTGTGCACTTATCTTACATATAATGAGTGCTTTGTGATTAACATCTGCCATCTTTTCATAGCATAGCTTATAGTATATTCATCACGTCATAGTGAAATATACATATATCTCATCAAAAACACAGAAGTACAGTCGTGGTTATGTCACAATCTAGCTTCTACAGACACAAAATAAGGTGTCATAATCATATACTCTATTACCAGGTGAATTTATTTTCTTGTACTTCAGCTCATTGAAAGTTTATGGGCCAGATTCAATAAAGCCTTTACTAAGTGTACACTGTACTGAGTGAACAGACAACACAGACATAACACACACCTTCTTCCAATTAATTTTAGTTTTCCTACTGATATTTTTGCAGCTTTAAATATTGACAGGGATGCATAAAGTTTACCACAAAGTGTAGACTACATGTACACGTAGTGTAATCTTTCTGAGTGACTAGAAAGCACAAAAAATGTGATAAGAATTTTATTGAATACATATCATGTACACTTAGTGTACATGTTATTGAATATGGCCCTACGTTCATTTTTGCAAACTGAATGTACTCATATTTAGATTTACTCATATTTTACTGCTTGTCTTCAGATCTGAATTATGTTAATACATCTGAACAAGTGAAAAGGCCAAAATTGTCAGGAATCAGTATTAATAATAATAGGTTTCCCTTGGTATTATAGTGTGACCTTTCATTCTGTTATAGTTTAAGTGTGGAAGCACCCTCCCTACAGGCACATGGGAGATCAATGAAGAGAACTGAACCTATTCAGAATGCATTTGCTTTTTAGACCTTTATAGGCAGATCTTTGCACTGTCAGTCTTTTCCTAGATAACTTATACAAAACAAGCTCCTTGCTGATCGTTGATCCCTGTTCTGATGAAATGGGAATAGTCAAACTAGTTTCATCAACCAAGAGCAATTAAATAGAATGAGACAGTAAAATGGAGACAGTGGGGGTTAAGGAAGTTTCTCCTTACCCCTGAGGCTGTGTGATCCTGCATTTAATGTATTCAGATATGTGAGGTTATGAAAGGTGCAGGGGCATGTTCTCCTGCAGAAAAATGCTGTTTTCTTTTTGGTATATTTGATGATGTATGATAGTAACTATTTTTCCATAAAATCGGCTTTAATGAAAGTTGATTCACTGTGCAATCATATATCTGAACAGTCAAGGAAAATATTATAAAGAATCCATCTATACTAAAATATTCATACGTGTGGTGACAATTATAGTGCTTCAGGCATGCAGAGAAATTACAAAAAATAAAAAATAAAACTGCACAGCATTAAGACTTATTCATTAGCATTTACTAAAGAAAAAGTAAAAATATAACAATTTTAAAAGGCGTTTAACATTTTGAAATTACTCCGTTGTTCACTATTTTAATTCTTTGTATGAACTGAATTTAATAGTATTAATGTTTGTGTTTTATTGCTTTTAATTGAAGATAGTGTTTGCTTTATGAAGATGCATACAAATTTATTTTTATTTGTACTGTAGGGCAAAAAGAATGTAAAAGAAGGAATTGTCTGCTTAAACAGGTCAGGTCTCTGGCATAAGACAAAAATAGTCATAATCTCAACTCGGTACTAAATTTCTAGTAATTACTCATAATTGGAAGGTTGCATAAAATGTAAAATGCCCATTTACAAATACATTAAATTGTGTAGTATTAAAAGCACAAAAATGTATTTATTGAGGATTATGCTTATATAATGCTATATTGAGCCTTGAGCAATCAGTATTAATGCAGATTCTAAGAAAAAGTGTGTGCTGTAGTTTATTCAGTGTATTACTACTGATGTTTTATAAATGCAGCCTGTGTGTGTATCTGGTGGCCCTAAAGTCACTGATAACTCCAATTTCATTGCAGTCGTCACATCCTCATGCATGCAGATAGCACAAGGAAGACTGTGACAATCTTTAATTTCAGAAAAAAAAAAACACAGTAGAGACCAACTTAATGCCCTGTACTGCATCATCACCTAGGTTACTAAAGTCTTGATCAACTGGCATGTCTGCAAGGGCAGGAATGGCAAACACTGAAGAGTCAAGTTTTATCTTGATGAAAGCCTTCATATGAGCAGGGATCTGGGAAAACATTCTATAATTTATGACCACCCCAAAGAACATTATCCAAGGGTAATAGCCACAAAGTGGCTGCCACCAGTAAGACCCTAGATGGAGCTACCAACAGCCACTCATTCAGGAAGTGAAACATCAGGAGATGTTTCTCCTACAAAGCTTTGGCCCATCATGGTCATTAGCTTGCTGAAGCCTGCTGGTGTTGATGACATCCCGTATTGACCACACTTTACAATGGAAGTGAAGCTCAGTTAGTGTAAACTGGAGGGATCTCCTGGATTTGTCTCAAATGCTGATGTGCCCAAAGGTGCTCTTCATGTCTAGTAACACCATTCAAAAATTGCATGAACAATGGCATAATCCCGTACAGGATGGTCTTTCAAATCCAGAGTATTAGATGTACTGATTTAAATTACTGGCATACAGAATAGGATAGGAATCTTCAATCCCCTTCAGTACCAAAAGGAGATGGTAGTAGAACATCTGACCTTTACCCAATCCAAAACACCCTCTACAGCCCAATCCAAAACACCCTCTACAGCCCACATGGGTTAAAGAGTGTGGGCAAGTCCCAAGAGGACCTTCCATATTCATTGCTATAGCAGTGGAGCTTTTTCCCAGAATGACTGGTGAGCCCCAAAACATAAACTAGACAGGCAAGGTCCAGACTCACTGATTCCTTGTGAAAATTCTCTAAGCTGGAGATAATTTAAAGAACTGCCCACGTAGACAGTTACAGATCAGAGTCAAGACTGAGGCAGAGTGACCAGTGGAGTCAACCATTTGAGTAACTTTGACAGCACCACAGTGAGCAAGACAAAGTGATGCTTAAGAGTCTTCTTTGGGCAAAAGGACACCTTCCTATGTATTGAGGTTGGCTAGGTCTAAATGAATAAGGGTAACTGTAGAAGGCAGGAACACCATAAAGGCTCTCAAGAGACATGTGGGTGGGTTTCCACCTCAGGAGGTCATCAGCCAGGTCCTGGGTAGGCTGGCCGAAGCTCATTTTCCACATGAAATGGGCATCTAGGATCTTGTTCCTGAGTTTCTCTTTAATGGATTCACAGGTCTATGCCTGCGACTCTAGCTGATATTTCAGAACAGAAAAAACTGCAGCAGGACACTTGGTATCCTACTCTCAATGTGACAAATAAAGCTTCATGAAAATTTACCTTGACTGTACACTTAAGGAAGTTCACTAACTTATCCAGAACCTGCCTAACTAGATGAAGATGGAATTGGGGCATGTGATGCTAGCATAGCAGAGAAGCATAATCTCTTACCATATATGTTCAGAGCTCTAAACTCCATGCCAGGTAGCAAGATGGTAAACTGCTGTCATCTCTGGGGCATGTGTTGTACCAAAGAGATCCCAAAGGAGTCAGCACAAGGATGCTTGAGCTGTTGCTCTACTCACTCAGGCAACACATTATACAGAGGCATTGGCCTTCATGGTGTTGAAGGTGCCAAGCCAAGGTGCCTCTAGACTGCTTTGATGACATCCAGAATGTCTGGCTGTAAGGGACCAATGATCCAGAACTCCTCAGTCTTCCTCTGAAATAGCCCTAGGGACTTTGAATGTGAAGGAATAAGAGCTGAAGGCCGTTCCATTCATGATATGTCTGAGAACATCTACATAAGAAGAGAAATGATGTTCAAAGGCGGACAAGGTGGGGTGGGGTCATAATCCTTCTCCAGCTCGGAGTAAGTTGCCTGAGAATCCTCTAAATCATCACAGCATTTGGAATTTGAGAAGGAATCAAAGATGCACACATTAATTTTCCCTCCATCCCTTTTGAATTCAAACCTACAGTTAAAATCTGTTGAAAATGTAAAATCTTAGAAAAAATCATCTGTCAGCAAATTCTACAATATAGTAATTTTTACAATAACTTTTCACACTGCCAAAACAGATTTCTTTCAAAAAATAGTGCAGTTACCATACATGTTTTTTTCTGTAATCACTTCACTGCTGTATGGACCAGGGATGTCTAATATATGGGTTTTTCTTACATTTAAAACATGCGTTCCTAACGGTTTACCTTTATAATGTTGGCATCCAGAATACCTGCTTCCTTGAACACCGAATTGCGACTTCACAAAACTTTGAGTACCGAATTTCCGAACTGCAAAATCTCACCCTGTTTTTGACCCATGTTAGCACTTGTTTGTAGGTGTGGTGTGGTGAGAAATGTCAAAATTCAAAGTTTTTTCGACATTTGAAAGTTTTTGCGGTTCTGGTTTTGCAGAAACGGTTCAGTGATGTGGCAGTTAGGTGATACGTGATCGACATTATAAAGATAAACCGTTCCAAACAGTAGATCATAACCTATTGCTGAAAGCCCTTTCCATGTCAGGTTTTTCTAGAAAAATGTTCTCATGGTTTACCACCGCTCTGCATAACAGGAGCTTCCAGTTTATTTCAGGAAACAAAACTTCAGATATCAGTTTCTTCTGCTGTGGTGTACCTCAGTAATCGGGGCAAGTCCCAGATACTTTTACATTTTCTCTGATGATGTACATCAGGCCTTTCATGAACTTTGCTGTCTGCTATATGCTGATGATATCCTTATTACTAGATCTCATAAAAAATCATAAGGTCTTCAGAATGCCCTTCAGAAGGATCATGGGCATCTGAAAAATTGGCAACATACTCATAATCAACTGCAAAAAAAAGTAATCAGTTGTAATATTCCATAGCCCCAGGTTGTACTTCCTGCCCAGCTATCGCCATCAGTAATCCTACTAGCAGTCCAATTCCCAAGGTATCAAGATCTGTTAATCTAAACATGCATTTTTGCTGACCATTATAAACATCACACTGTAAATGTTATAAATGCACATATGCAGTCATATTAAGTAATTCATTTACATGCAAGGGCTTTTGGTTCCAGGCTTAGTCTTCAAGCAAATGTGTATTATTTTCCAAATTCCTTTCCCCTCGGTGAACTAGATTCTGTAAAATCTTACTGACCTCTCTAAGCGTGAGCTCAAGGAAGAAAGATGAAGACTGTCTTTGCTTTCTAGAGTGGGTACCATGTGGCCCATTGCAATTTTAATTTTGTTGACACAGTGTACAGAGTTCCATGCTCAGATGAGCTTGTGCGTGATGTCATCGCTGAGGCTGTACTCCCTTAAAGAGGAGCTCAGAAACAACATTTTGGATTTTTTTTTTTTGCTGTCCTTTAAACATCTGGTAGAATACCTCTTGTGGAGGAAACAAGTCCTTGGGAACCTTTATAATTACTCTTATATACTTTATAATTTGTCTTTTTAAGCATTAATGGCCGCAAAAGAGAAAGACAGCTCATTACAGATGAAAGAGGATAGCAAAACATCATGTATTTTTGCCTTTCTCCCATGCTGGCCAAGTTATCCAAATTTACAACTGTGTAGCTCCAGGTGTATTAGTTCTGAATACAGGCTGAGTCTGCTTGTGGGGGTGGAGATTATCTGAGTTACTCTGGCTTGGAGAGTCATGGACAAGTTCCAGTGGGTTCTGAATGTGATCAGAATGAGTTACATTTTTGGGGCTTTGGTTGTCCCTAGGAATGAAGTAAATCAACTCAGCAGACCTTTTTGAACTGGCCTAGACTGTATTGCTGAATGCAGCCATACAGTAAAAACACACTCATTCTGAGGTGGGTGTAATATCTTCTGTACTGCATTGCTATAAGACCTTTTGTTCAACATCTGTATTGTTTCTCATGGTGGCAAAAGCTTGCAGGAGAATGCTCTCCATGTGTTCTTCACCTGGATGACTTGCTTCTTGACAACTTTCAAGGGACACCACAGAGACAGCCTATGAGTGAATGCTTATTTTGCTGTGTGTATGTAAGATGACCAGAAATTAAGGCCGTAGGCCCCAGAAGAGACCAGAAATTCCTTCTCAGAATAATGTCTTTTTAGACTTGGAGCAGGACAGTCTCTAGTATCACTTATTATTGCCCACAACTATAACATTGAAAGTCATAAATTTTCCAGTCTGGGTGATGATGTAGCATATAATTCAAGCTCCGACCCTGCTGCACTATCTAGTCTCGAGGCTTGTTATGGCCTTCATGCTCAACTGAGGAAGCAGTTGCAGCAGACTTATGTAGTGACAATGGTTTCAGAGTCACTGTGCTCCCATGGATCTTCTCCTGGTGTCACTGGCATGTTATTAGGTCTTGGAATTATGGGCAAATTCCCCAATGAAACACAAACCCCATGATAGGAAACCACTACAGGATGAGAACATGAATAATTTATTGGAACTTCTGGTACCTCGGCATTTCGCCTTCATGGAATACTGCATTAACAAAATCCCATCCTTATATACACATACATCAGATACTAATTAATTAATTAAACATTTAAGAAATGGCTTGTTAAGGAAACCCATACAGAATACGTAAAGAAATACAATCCTATACCAAGTATGAATATGTATAAATATAAATACAACAAAAACAAACAAAGTTTATCAGCTGATAGTGCATGCAGTGTTGTTTTTTTCTGATGATGAAGAGGCAGATTTGCTTAATTTAAGTATTTATTACACGGAAATTCATCATCAATGTGTGGAATTTGGTGAAGGTGTGATACTGAATGTGTTCGATGTAATGCAGGTTATGGGGGATTTATCATGGGTTATGGACATCTTGATATGCCTAATTTACCTTCCGATAGTACTTTCATTCCTCCTAGGTCAAATAAATGCTATTAACATTTTTGAAAATTTGCTGCGTAAGAAAGTTGAAAATAATTTTGGAAATTTTCTAAAAAACTTCTGTTCTTATAATCTTAATAAAGAGGAATGGCAGGCATTACAGAAGTTACACTCTAATTTGGATAAAATCATTTTTAAACTTGCCAACAAGGGGGCAACTGGGTGGTAATGAATATATCCCAGTATGATGAAATGGTACATAGAATTTTGTTTGAGAAGCGTTATTATATTAAGTTACCATGTAATCCCATCCAGAAGTTTTTGGAGGAATTGGGTGAGATTTTGGAACGTGGGGAGAGGCTTGGTTTTTTAAATCTAGTGATGTCAGGAAATTGATTGTTAAGACACCAAAAGATCATTTTTGTATGCCACCCCCAAGGTCCACAAAAGCCTTTCAAACCCCCTGGGTAGACCCATTATTTCAGGTATTGGGTCGTTTTTGGAACATGTCAGCATTTTTTTGGATTTCCATCTTAAGATTTGACCATGGTCCCTTCTCATGTCAAAAATACAAGTAAAGTATGTCAGGACCTTTGTGGTCTGGAGTAGAAGGACTTTTTTTTGGGCAACAGTGGATGTCAGTGCCCTCTATATGAACATTGATAGAAGATGGGGCATGGAAGCTGTGGCCAAAAGTTTGGTGGAAGGACCTCGGTCATTGTTTTTGTTGATCTTTCTTGAGTTTTGTATAACTCATAATTATTTTAGATGGAAGAATGATTTTTTTTTTTTTTGCAAGAAAAGGGTACAGCTATGGGGTAGGGTTTTGCCCCCTCATATATTATATATACATGGGGGAATTTGAAAGGCAATTCATGGTAATGAAGGAATTTTTTGTGAACAATGTAGTATATTATAAAAGATACATAGATGATTTGGTGTTTATTTGTAAAGGGAAAGAAGACGAATTTCTGGGATTTATGCACTCACTTAATAATAATCCCCATGGGTTAAAGTTTACTTAGAATATTTATAAAGACAGTTTTTCATTTTTGGATGTTATTTTTTATGTTGATGTGAGGGAGATGATTCAACACAGATCATTCAGGAAACCCACCGCTGTTAACAGCTTTTTGCATGCCACTAGTATGCACCCCCCTCACCTTATAGAATCTTTGCCATATGGGGAGTTCAGTAGAATTTTTAATAATACCTCTGAATTAAAGTTTAAAGACAAATGTTTGAATGAGATATATATTAGACTGCTTGCTTGTGGTTATGCTGATCGTACCATGCAGAGAGTGAGAGCTAGAGTGGTAGGGCTGCAAGGGGCAGGGCCAAGGGGGTGTGGAGAGAATCAGAGATGAATGATAATGACAAAAGGTTATTTTTCGTCACTAGATACTCTGAATTCTCTCCTGTTTTGGAGAGGATTGTTAGGCAGGCTTGGGAGATTGTTAGTGAAGATACATCTGTAGGTTTTTTGTTCCCAAAGCATATTACATTCTTTTATGGGAAATACAGTAATCTCAAAGAACTACTTAATACAAAAATCCCTCCTGGTGAAAAAATCCCTCATGTTGAAATTTGTAATTTAGCGGACAGTAAAGTGGGTACCTATCATTGTGGGAACTGTTCATTATGCAACCGTGTTAGGAATTTGCATGGTTGTAAAAACCAATGGGAAACTTTACACAGCAAGGGAATTCTACAACTGTAATAGTTGTGGGGTAATTTATGTAATTGGCTGTGGATGCCATCCCACAAGTTGGTATATAGGACAGACTACTAGGAAGGTAAAGGTTCGAATTTTAGAACACTTGAGAGATGTTAGAAGGCAGAAATTAGAAAGTCTGGTAGCTGCCCACTTTTTGTCCAAACATGAGGGGTTATTTAGTAGTTTATTTTTAAGTATTCTTGCATGGCCTGTGGTCAACAGGGGTAGTTTTAAAAGGGAACTCAACAGATTAGAGTCTAGAATGATTATTAATTATCACACATTATTCTCTAATGGTATGAATTTGGATAATAATTTAACTTTTTATATATTTATATCTGGAATTTTGTATGTATTTATCTAGCTGCATGTATTTATATTTGTACATATTCATACTTGGTATAGGATTGTATTTCTTTAAGTATTCTGTATGGGTTGCCTTAACAAGCCATTTCTTAAATGTTTAATTAATTAGTATCTGGTGTATGTGTATATAAGGATGGGATTTTGTTAATGCAGTATTCCATGAAGGCGAAATGCTGAGGTACCAGATGTTCCAATAAATTACTCATGTTCTCATCCTGAAGTGGTTTCCTATTGTGGGGTTTGTGTTTTATAAGGTTTGTTTGTTTTGGATGTTTATTGCTGAAATTCCCACCAATGACCTCCTAGGCCTTCCCGTTCTTCTAGCTAAGTATGTAGCAAATGGTGACAATTTATGTTTCACTGGCAAGGACTGGGAGATCTTCTTGTTTGTGCCGTAGCTTAAATAATGCCTGGAGAATGAATCATACATTAGTGAGCTAGAGCTGTGGGAAGTCATTATATGTCTTAAAACCTTTGGAGGAAAAGCTGCATCTAGGACTCTCTTAATTTGGTCTTACAATAAGCTTGTCATATATCATGTAACCATACATAAAACCATAAAGTCATACTCCCTCTGCAAAGTAGTAGTGTGTGGCTGGCAATGTGCCATTTGATAGGGTTATCACTCTCCCAGCAGTTCACATCCCAGGTGAAGTGAATGTGCTGGTGTACTCTATGACCCATTCCTCCACTCCTGTTATGAATTTCTAGATCTAGAAGTAATACTGAAATCTGATTTTTCAAAAGTGGGCAATATCACAAATTGCTTTCCACATGGGTGAATGAATGTAAGTTTCCCCTTCTTCCACTTTGCACAGCAGGAACATATGAATATGTGGTGGAGAAATTCTTATTTCAGCAGAAAAATAGATTTGTGTGGTTTTCCTCTATTCTTTCATTCCTGGTTCCACAGCTTATCACAAAGTTTTGGGAAAAAACAATGCTAATACTCATTACTTTGTTGTGGCTGAAATGGGAATTATTTTAGATTGTCAGGTTCTGTCAATTCAGCAAATTTTGTTGGCTCTCTAGGTGTCCACCATGATTGGATGTGAGAAATAATTATTTCAAGTCCTGGATTTCTGCATTAGATCATATAATTCCACCAGGTCTTCTGTCATTTTAGAAGTGAGTAAGATTGCTAGGAAGTCTTCCACCAGTCATGCCTACCATGCCAAGTGGAAGAAATTTATCCGGGCAAACGGGAACCCAATATAGCCTTAGTCAGTCAGCTTACTGTGCTTTTGTCATTTTTGTTATGGCCATTTCTGACTACATTTCAGACAAAATGTATATAATATACTGTATGGTATCAGAAAAAATAAAATTATGATTCAAGGTGATGGCTTACTGCCGAATGTTAATGCTGCAACCTTCAGAACCCTATAGTGGATAAAGGACTGAGTATTCTTCCTATGAGATATGACTACAGGCAAGGAAGTTATGTGAATATGACTAAGAAAATTAGCAGTTATTTCATGTATCATATTTTGAAGGAAAATTTTGCAAATAACTCATATATTTTGCAGTTCTATTAAATACACATAGAAATTAATTTTGCTTGCAGTATTATACTTACAATTTTGAAAGTAGTACTTTCACATTTTGTGTTTCATTCCTGCATAATGCATTGCATCTGCGTGTGCATAGACACTCCGAATACTAGAAACTATTGGTTCAAAAATCTGAGCTGTAACTTTATAAAAGCCAGAGATACGTTAATATTTAGCATACCTATCATAGGTAAGGAGGCTATTCAACACTTCTTGCCTCAAAAGAGGAGGAAAGACAGGCTTTAAGTAATGAGAGAGAGGGAGTGATTTCAAACAAGCTATAAGACAATTTATTTTTTCCAGACATCAAGAAGAACAGAAAACAATAATGTTTACATGATCTCACAGAATTAGAGACTGTGAGTTTGATGAACTGCATTAATTGCTTGTGGTGGACCAGCTCCTGGTTTCATAGTTTTCTTTTGATGTTAACAGTTTTAGTGTTGGCGGTATGTTTACATGTTTATAAAAAAATGGAATTTTGTGTTTTGCGTGGCATAAAATGGTGAAGTGAAAGGCAGACTTTCAAAACATTCTGATTTAATACTAGACAAAGTTTTGCCTTATATAATATGAATGGACTTATGAGTATAAAGCAGAAAGGGCTAATTGAGGGAATGGAAGTATACAAAATAAAGGTAACAACTGATAATTTAGATGAAGTGAATCCTAAAGTGCATAAATGAAATAAAAATGCAGGTGATAATATAGAAACCATATGACAATCCAAGATGGCACCTAGAAGTAAATAGAAATTAGAAATAAAGCTGTATGCATACTTATATTCATGAGAAAGTACAAAGTATACCTCTTAGCTGTTCAGATTTTTGCCTCCTATTTTTAGTCTGTTTCTCCAAAATTGTGATTTTCTAGCAAATCATTGGAAAATCATCAAGGACTGAAGTCAGAGAATAATGACAGAAATTTAGGTTTTAGACTTCATGTCTTTTATAAAATTCATGCTTTGCAAAACCTGTTATTCTGTCAACTTTCTAAGTTTGTAAGAGCAATATTTCAAAAATCCCCCTATTGTTTGGGCCTTTGTTCCCTCATTATTTATGACTTTGTCCAGATTTCTTGCTCTGAGAGGTTTAGAGGTGTGGTACAAAATAAAGCTTGTATCCAATTCAGCATGCTATATAAGGCAGTCAGAATCATTTTGTGAAAGTATGTAAGTGAGAATCTACACTTAATTTATAATATTTGCATGTTATTGCTACTAAAGAGGAAAAGAGCATCAAGTAATCACTGCTGCAGTACAATGCATAGCTGGAGGTTGGTACATAAGATTGCAATCACTATGAATGCAGCTTGAGCAGAAAAGCTGATAATTCACAGCAAAAACATTACCCTTACACTAAACACTGCTTGATCTGAATCTCTGCTTAAAGCACTGTAACTTTGCATGAATATGCATATATTTACCTGGCATATTAATGCGATACACTGAAACCAGGGGTCAGATTTTACTCACATGTAAATACAAGCAAATAAAATATGACTTTATCTTTCAAGTGGTATTCTTAGGGGCTGAAGTAAGTCTAATGTCTTGGGTCACTTGGATTGTGAGATGCCTGGCATATTTAAATGTGTTCACAGTACAGAGGCATAGACCATCTTGCATATTTGAGGGAAAGGCACTGCAAAGACAACCATCATGGACAGTAAAGGTCTGCAGCTGAAGAAGTTCACATGCAAGGTATGATTGCTTGTCTTAAATTCATGAATCATATATTGATATCAGTAGATCTGAAACCAGATGAGGAAGAAGCAGTACTATAGCCAATATGCAGAAACTGCAATACAGACCAGCTTTTACGCAAATACTTGAATGAATTGTTCAGTATGTCATGGTTTATATCTAACTTATCAGATAGTCCATATTATAGTCATATTACAGGTATAGAGTACAGACTATGCTATAGCTATATTTTCAAAAAAAAGTTTATAACTCCAGCTAACCTGCGAAAGATGGTGTTGAACGTGTGAAAAATATGATCTGGAAATCTAAGGCTAGAAAACAGATATTTATAGCTGATGCATTTAGCAGAGCATTCCTCAAGTAATAAAAGAAGATCTGTTGATATAATATATAAAAGCTCTTTGTCTCATTCTACAGCTAATGTTTTCTGCTGATAAATAGGTATAGGAGATGTATCAGAAATGCTGTTATGAGTGGTTGGATGGATCAAATGTCTGTATTACTTAAAGAAATACCGCTGTATTACATGTTTAGTGACAAGCTTTCATATGTTTACGTCTGCTTTTTAAAGCAGATAAAGTCAGTGAAGCTATTATTCTTGGTCCAAGAGAATCAGTGTTTCTGAAGATTTATTTATTTATATTTTATAGCATTGCAGTATCAGCATAACTTAATGCAAATGCATTAACTATAGTGTAATGTAAAAAAAAAGAGCGAAACTTGGTGTGCATCAAAGTGTACAAGAAATCATTTTTCACTATATTTCAGGTTTTCATGGAGTAAAGTAGAAAAGTGATAATGTTAAATTACAAAAATAATGATCTTCTGCTGTGTGTAAATATTAACTCGAAATATCCAGATGCCATACATCTGAAAGTTATAATGTGATTTTCTTTAGATGCGTTATTCCACAAGAAGTTATTTGTGATAACATTCCTCAGTTTTTAAGAGAGGTAGTTAAAAGAATGTGAGCAGTCTACCTCAGATTCAGCCAGTCCTCTAATGAATAGCAAGCACAAAGAAGAGTGCAAAAAAAATGCATTTTAGTAAGGAATGTGACAACCCCAAAATTGCTGATTGTTAATTAACTGTTTTAGCTTACGGTAATTCTCAGGTATAGACTTATCACCAACTGAGGTTATTAAATAGAAAAGCGACTGAAATATAAATTGCCTACTACTTTATCTTTATTAAACCAATAGAATCGGAACACTTTGTTTGACGTATTAAAGAAGAATCCAATGAGATAAACATTGTTCAGTCACAGTGACACAAAGAATTTATCAGTTTTGAAAGAAGAAAATTAAGAGTGTAAATGCCAGTTCTGATGAAGACACAGAATTTGTTGGGTTCACTGGTGTTGAGTCTAATATTAATTGATTTAGTAATTAATTGACCTCTATTTTGCTGACACACTTTGGTTGCAAAACAGATGATCAATAGTTGTGCGAGTCTGCACAATCCCCAGGGTTGGAGAATATGCCCTTTCCCAAGTGATTGTGTGATCTCATAGTTGGAGTGTGGGGGGGTGCATTTCAGAAGATTATTTATATTATTTATTTATTTTACATTTGCTGACTTGGATACATGCCATTTTTAGCGGAGGCCAGGGGAGAAAAGCTCCAAACTTACAAACAGATAAAGACAAGAAATTTACAGTATATGCACAAACATATTGTATTAATATACAAGTTACAGTTTCACATTACAAGCCTATGAAGAGTACAGTTTATATTCAGAAATAAATATAAATATGTTACAGTTTCTCTTATCACACCTATAGGTGCAGCTATATACAGAGTTTCTGCAAAGATGTTACAGCTTCTCTTTTCAAACCTTTTAGTGTAAGAGGTAAATCGCTGTGAATAAAAATTGCAGGGATATGGAAGTAGATGAGGCTTTAGTCAGGGTTAGAGCAAGGACATAACCAGTGAGATTTAAAATACTGGGTTAGATTTTTTATAACTGATTAAGGGAGGGGTTCAGAGTATGGTCAGATGGGAGCGAATTCCAGGTTTTGCCTACTGAATTTGCAAACCAGGATTCTCCAGATAGGTTGTTAGCTTTAACAGATTAAACCAAAAGTTTTGTAGTGGAACGAAGTGGACTAACGTTTTTGTAGGGCTGGATAATGTTTTTAAGGGAGAGCGTTTTTTCTGGATGGTTAATAACCTTTAATGCTACAGTAAGTTGATTGTATTGAATTAGCCTGGGGAGTTCTAGCCATCCTAAGAGGTTTAGGTTTTGGCAATGGTGTGTCCTGTAGGGAGTTCCTGTGGCAAACCTGGCAATTTGATTGTAGCAGCTAAAGAGTTTGCTGAGATCAGTTTTGTTCAAGTTAGTGAGTATTGGCGAGGCATAGAGTAGAGTTGAAAAGATGGGTACGGGCAATGGCAGTCCTAGCTAGAGGGGTGAGAAAAGGTTTGATTTTGTATAGGGAGCCAAGTTTTTTATTAACGGTTTTAATAGTTTGGTTTACGTGCATATCATATTTGAGGTTGTTGTCTATTATAACACCCAGGAGTTTGGTATGCATATCTGGTGAGATTATGGTCCCATTGTTAGATGTTATAGTAAACGACGGTTGAGAGGATTTGTGAGTAGGGGAGAAGATCAATAACTTTGTTTTATTAGGGTTTAATATCAGCTGTTGATTAGTGATCCAGTTTTCCACTTTATTAAAGGTTTTCTGGGTTAAACTAAGGAGATCTGTAGGGTAGAGGCTGAGCAAATCAGGGTGGAGTTATCAGCATATTGTATACAGGTTGCATCTGGGATTACATTGAGGAGGTCATTGATAAAGAGTGAGAAAAGAAGAGGATCTAATATACAGCCTTGAGGGACACCAAGGGTAACAGGGAGAAGGGTGGAGAGTTTGTCCTGACAAAGGACAGCCTACTGTCTTCCACTAAGATAAGATTGAAATCATTGTATGTCATGGTTGTTTAGAGATATTTTATTTAGGGTAAGTAAGAGTAGCTGGTGGTTAACTATGTCGATGGCCTTGGAAAGATCGAGAAACAGGGCAGAAGATAGTTTGTTGTTGTTATGATTAGAATTTATGACATTAGAAAAGGAGATGAGAGGAGGGCTGAGGTGGTACTATGCTATGGTCTAAATCCATGTTGGGAGTTGGCCAAAAGATTATGTTGAGTAAGGTAGTGCAAGAGTTGTTTATGGATACACTTTTCCATGATTTTAGCCAGAGGGGGAAAGGATAGCTATTGGTCTATAGTCTGACAGCTCAGTGGAGCTGTCTCCTTTGTGGAGTGGTATGACGTGATATTTTCAAGATAGAGGGGCTAGAGGCTTCAGTTATGGCTCTGTTTATCAAAATAGAGAGGGGGTGGCTATAACATCAGCAGCTTTTTGCAGGTATTCTGCAGGGAGGAGGTCAGCTGAAAGGATGGTTGGTTTGAGTTTTTTAATCAGGGCTCTAATGAGTGAAGTCAGAACTTTTTGGAAGCTAAAGGAGAGAATGTCACTGGGTTTAGGGGTTTCAGTGTTAAGACAAGTGGGTTTAAGTTTGATAGCAAGGGCCTGGATGGTTTCTGTAAAGAAACTGAATCTGGCGATATTTGGGTTGGGGCTGGGGGGGTTGGAGTTGTGGATTGCCCTAGGTGACGGAATTTAATACCTGCCCAGAATTAGAAGATTAACACTGATTAATGCTGACAGTATTTTTGTGGTATATTGTATGAGCTTATATTAAACAGCGTTCCATTGAGTAAGACGAAATATGGCCAGAAGTCAGCACTTCAACTCAGGTGGTGGACCTTTCATGTTAATAAATGTTGCAGTAAGGAAAAGTCTGCATCTTATAACTAAATTATTGTTTATCTGTGAACCTAACTCATTTCAGAACCTACAGTGTTAGATTTAAAAGCCTTTAGTGGTTGGTACTACACAATGGAGAAAATAAAGCATTTTTTACTAATGGCAGGCCTAAGAAATTCCTGTAATTCCTCAATAATTTGTTTTATAGAATTAAGTTAATTATGGACAGTGATGATATTTTGGAAATGCTGGCTAATGTCCTTCACTCAATTTGACCTCATCTAGTGTCTTACTTACTCATAATTATTTGTCTAAGTGACTTGTCTATGTTTTTTGAACTTTAAAGGTTTAAAATATTTAAAGAGTTAAAATATCCGCTGATGTAGCCTCAGCCGTTTGATAGAGAGGGATAAAGACATGAATATGTCTAGGTGTTCTATGGTCAGGTAGTGGTCCATGCATTGTAAGGACTGAGGCAAATGAGGCTGGTAGTTGGCAGTCTTTGTCAGCTCCCAATCGTGGGGGGGGGGGGGGGGGAGAAGTGTGACCCATTGCATCACCAGTCCTAAATGGATTGTTGTGGTATAGAATGTAGCAGGTACTGGTTCATGTGGCTCGTACCGCATTCTAGGATATGTGTTTCCTGTGTACATGCAGCAAACACCATTCTCTGCAAAACATCACCTACCATGTGAAAGAAATTAGGGGGGGAGTGCCCATTTGAATGGGCTGTCTAATTTTCACTGTTGAACAGAAAGAAATGGAATAATATAACTCGTACTTTAGACAGAAAACTAATGCCCCTCCTGGCTATGGAATTAATGGATTGACCTTTGTCCAGAGGGGGAATGAATGAATGGATGGATGGATGTGTTGATAAGGTCCTGGGCATGGCAATATTGAAGCCAGTAGAATGAAGGGAAGATCCACCAGTAGGGAACTGGAGGGATCTTATGGCAATTTGTGTTTAAGTTAAACGATAATTTAACAGAGATTTTATGTTACTTGTTTGGTTTATCTTTGAAGTGCTCTTTTATGTCCCCATACTGGAAAAAAAGATGAAGTAATTCTTGTTTACAAAGGGGAACTAGAATCTATTCTTTGAACTATAGGCCAGTAAGCTTTAACAGTTTTTTGTAAATTTCTTGAAGGGCTTCTGTGTTACTCTGTTTTATCCATGAAACAGAGTCTAGAAAAATTCTACCTGTATCAACATATATGTATGTATATGTATATATATATATATATATATATATATATATATATATATATATATAGGGCTACCTGATCACGCCGAAAGCTGAGAAGAACGACGACGAGATAACTGACACCGGAAGATCGACAACAGAGAAGACCGACAGTTGAGAATCCCGACACTGAGAACATCATGTTAAGGTAAGTGTGCGATAGGGACGGACGTTAGGGTCAGGGTGTGGGTAAGGTAAGCGTGTGATAGTGATAGACATTAGGGTAGGGTGCGGGTGAGATAAGTGTGCGATAGTAACGGACATTAGGTTTAGGGGCAGGTTAAATGAGTTAGGGTAGGGGACGGGTAAGGTAAGTGTGCGATACTGACGGATTTAAGGGTTAGGGGCAGATTAAGTGAGTTAGGGTGCAGGTAAGGTAAGTGTGTGATAGTGACAGACTTAAGGGTTAGGGGCAGATTAAGTGAGTTAGGGTTAGGGTGCAGGTAAGGTAAATGTGCGATAGTGACGGACCTTAGGGTTAGGGTTTGGGTTAAGGTCAGTGCATATATATAGTTGTGTATGTAAGGTTTAGTGTAGGTTTGTAAGGTTTTTGTTGTGCTTGTGTTGTGTGTGTTTTTTGGGAAAGTTATTTGTTTTGTTGATTGTCGGGATTGTGGTTTGTCGGGCATGTGAAGTTTTGTGTTTTTGAACCTTCGGTTTTGTCATGTCAGTGTTATCAGGTAGACCCATATATATATATATATATATATATATATATATACATATATATAGAGAGAGAGAGAGAGAGAGAGATGTATATATTTATATATTTCTATTTGCTTATGTCTTTCTAATGTTACTGCTTTTTATGATTATAATAGTTTAGTCCTTATGTAATAATATTGCTTTGCAACTGGTTATTGGAAAATGAGTTTTGAGTGACTATTAAAAGTTATTCATTGACTTTGAAATGGAAAAAGAATCATGAGATCTATTTTAAAATTGAATGAGTACGGCTATGTAACACCAAACAGAAAGGTGATCTAGAATTACTTTAGAATCGAAAGCAAGAAGACAGCTTTGCTTTTTGCAGAAAGGCAGCAGCAGCTGCCATCAAAATGCAAGGTTGTAAATTGAGATAAAAATCCCTTTTTAACTGTGTAGGTAGACTTCCCACTACACCACTCCTTCCAGTTCTTATGTAACAAGTACTGTATTCATTTCTGGTAAAAATACAGAAGAACAAGAATTATGCCGAAGAAGGATATGATGCAGATTGATAGAGGTTTATGCAGCCCTAAGAAAATATGCTTTATGCAGATGTTAAGCTTGATGTGCTACTTAAAGGATAGAAGAAACAGTAGAGAAGCGTAAATATTTTAACAGTGTGAAAGAACTGTCACCTTGTGTCTGGTATTAGTTGGGGTCTGTCTGGAAATGTACATACCACACTTAGAAGCACTTTCAAATAAGCAAAATGTCATTGTTCATCCCTTATCTTGCTGCTTCCAAACAGAAGTTAAAAACACATTATTTTCACTGAATGTAAAATGTACTTCACAAAATGTTATAGGAAGCAAAGCTATTTAAAAAACACAGGTCTTCCCTGTTTTAGCTTGCTCTATTCCAGGGAACAAACGTGTTTAAAAATTTCGGTGTGGTTTTCGTAGTCCCAAGGTTAATGATTGTGCATCATGTATCTGTGTATATTGCTGCTATGCCTTTATGCAAATGAATGAGTGCCAGCTCATTGCAATAACTGTAACAAAACAAAAGCCTGTGGAAAGGAATTCTCACTGTTCATAAGTTCTTAAAATGTATAAAATAGTTTATTTATGTGTGAATTCATCCATTAATGTGTAAAGTCTTGACTGATTTCAGAAGTTGTGATCGACTGTGTGCAGTTAAGACAAGCACCGCTCAGCACAGCTACCTAGAATGTATTTTTAAAAAAGATAAAGGGGTTATGCATTGACTAACCATTGTCCTTATGTGGGCATTCTGATTGTTTTTTTTTTGTATGGTGTGAAACGGGAAGATAGGACAGCTGGAAAATGGTGATGGAGCACAACAGGGAAAACAGAAGGAAGACATCAAGAGGTTCTGCTGCAGGAGGTGGGAGAAGAGGGGTACTATGTTTTTGTAGTGGGGTAGACCACTTGTGTTTCAGTTATTTTTGTATATAAGAAGGGAGTTAGAGAAGTAAGGGAACAGGGTTTAGGAGGGAGGATTAGAGAAGGAGGGAGGGTATGAGGTGTTAGAGCAGTTCTCAGCCTGGTCTGGAGGATCTTATATGTTTCCACTGCCTGATGGACCTCCAAAATGGGGACGGAGGTATTCTCTGGATTGGTGGTTGGAACCAATCTGAATAGGTAGCCTTGCACCCACTATAGGAGATGCTGCATGGGCCAGAGAAGCCTCTCCACTGCCTGCTCAAGCAAATCCAGAGGCTCATAGATTTCATGGCTTTCCAGGTTGCGCTGTGCTGGGGTGTCTACAAGACTGATGAAGGATGCTCACTGACCTGACAGGCCCATGGTTGGGCTGATCTCCTGGGGTCGCTGGAACTGTGGAAAAGGGGATATTAAAGGAAGAGAAAGAAAACAATAAATGGACCTGTGAAAATGGGAACATAAAAGGAAGGGAAAGAAAAGAAATAGAAAACAATATATGTTTAAAATAAAATAAAAAGGAGAGAGAGGAAGGGAGGCCCAAAATAGAAACATTAAATATACTTAGAATTTGGTGTTACATCAGTTTATACTTTACTGACAGTGTCTACTAAGCAGCAGGTAAACGGGTATATTGCAAGGAATGTTACTATGTTTTGCGCTGAGTAATAATTCTGGTGGGGTAGAGTAAAGGCTACGTAGCACTGCAGTCCTATTACTGGCAAATGTATATATTTTACAAGCTTGACTTAATGGCAGCAAACATAGCTGTAAGACAGAGAGGTCATATTTTGTGTTGAAATGATTTGAGCAGTTCAGCCTACAAGAACTTGTGTGCAGGTTATTCATTTCCTGGTTTGTTCTTTATGCCCACTCTGCCTGGCCTGTCCTGGCTATCTTGGGTTAGCCACCTTGTATGTTCATCAACTATTCTGAAAATGTGTCATAATTTTTAAATACAAGAATTTCTTATAAAACTAGCACAGTAGAAAATGATTTATGGCGAACACAGAACACTGCATTCTGTAAAAACTGTGTACATTTCATAATGTGTGCGTGTATTTTTATATGTAAGTGTTTGCACAATTTATTTATTTCGTTTGTTAACCAAGTAGTGTTGGCTGGGCCAGAAGGCCGTTTTCAGCGAAGATCCGGGGAGAAAAGTTCTAAGGAAGATTACAATAGTATTTACAAATGACATATGCTAGTTATGATAATTATAGTACATACAAAGGAATACAAATTACAAGTTCTTACCATTGTGTTTAAAAACAGAAGTAACAAAGTTAGACATATTAAACAATTATATGCAATTGTCAAACATTTCAAACAATATCAATTTTTCCATACACTTTTTTTCCTTATTTTGGGAGAACATATTACGATCTGGGAGTAAGAAGCATTCAAAAGCCAGGAGATATTGATTAGGAAGGTATATAGAAAAGATTTAGATATTTATGGGTTGAGGTGTTTACTCTGGGTTAGAACAGGAGCAGAACCTATGTTGAGAGAAATATTCTTTTAGGGTTTGTTTAAATGTTAGTGTGTTATTGATGGTAATAATATGCTGTGAAAGAGAGTTCCATTGTTTGGCAATGGCATGGGAGAAAAGGGAGATGCCATAGGCATTTTGGGTTTTATTAACATTTAGACCTAAGGGATCTTAGGTTACTATAGGGTTGGATCTGATAGTGCTGGACAGTTATCAGGTTTGTATAAGACTGTATGAGCAGTTAGTAGCTGATTCAGGATAAGGAGATGAGGGGAGCTCTAGCCATTTTAGCTGAATTCATGCAGTACAATGGTGAGATCTTTGAGATTGATTTGTAGCGAATTTGGCAGTTTTGTTAGAGCAAAATTCAAGGCTATTTAGGTGAGAATTGCGAAGGTTGGTAAATATTTCAGAGCAATATAGAAGGGAAGATAATAGATGGGCGTGGGCTGCTGCAAGTCTGGCTTGGTCAGTGAGAATGTTTTTGTCCTCTAGAGTGAACCCAGTTTGTCATGCACCTTTTTAATGGTTAAAGCAAGGTGTTTGTTAAACTTGAGTCAAGTCCGCTATCAGTTGTGATACCTAGAAGTTTTGTATGTTTTAGTGGCTCTATTATAGTGCCATTGGAAAAGGAAATATAGATAGGAGGTAGATTATTAGATGTTGGGTTATGGTGGAAGACCATAAGCTTGTTTTTTGGGGGGTTAAGTATAAGATGATAGGGAGTTAGATAATTTTATATATTGTGGAAGGCTGCCTGAGTTTTTTCTTGGAGTTCTTTGATGGTGGGGGCAGAGCAGATTAGTGAAGTGTCATCAACATATTGTACAAGAGAGGCTGGGTTAGCTGCAGTATGAAGGTCATTAGTAAAGGTAGTGAACAGAAGTGGACCGAGGATTGAGCCTTGTGGGACTCTAACACTTATAGGGAGCTGAATGGAGAATTTATTGTCCCATAGAGTGGCTTGTTTTTTGTCAGACAGGTAGCTATGAAACCATTTTAGGGTTTCAGAGGTGGAGTGGTAGATGGCTAGTTTGTTAAGAAGTATTTGATATGATACAGTATCATATGCTTTTGACATGTCTAGGAATGTAGCAGAGACTAGTTGGTTTTTATTTTTAAGTTGGTATACAGTATCAGTAAAGCTGAAATGCTGTACTGGTACTATGCTTGGGCTGGAAGCTGTGTTGTGTTTCGGATAGTAGATTATTGGTCAGGAAATGGTCTAATATCTGTTTGTGTAAACATTTTTCTCAGATTTTGACAAGTGGAGACAGAATGGCTATGGGACTATAGTTGGCTACATCGGTCGAGGGACCACCTTTATATAATGGTATTATGCAAGATATTTTCCAGAGGCATGGTACATACTGTTCAGAGATAGAGCGGCTGATGAGAATAGATATAGGTTAAGCTATGGAAGTAGCAGCTAGTTGAAGAAAGTCACCAGGTAGCTGGAAAGCAGCTAGTGTACATGGTTTTAATTTGGTTATATGAGTTTTAATATAGCTGGTTTGGATTGGTTTGAGCTGGAGGAGGGTAGTGTTTCTGTCGGGAATTTGCGGTATTGTAGGAGGTGTATGGGGGATATTGTTGAGTAGAGAGGTTATTGAGTTAATAAAGTGGGAGTTAAATTGAAAGGCTGTACATTCATTTTAGTTGGCGAGAGTTGAGGCTGGGGTAGTGGGTTTTCCTGGGTTGAGAAGAAGATTAATTGTTTGCCAGAGTATTTTGGGATTGTTCTGGTATTTTAGCTGATTTGCTTGGAAGTAGGTTCTTTTGTCCTGTTTAGTTTTTTAGTTTGATTTCTAAGTTGCTGGTAGGTAGTGATTCTCTTTACTTCTACTACTTTGATAGTGAGACCAGGCTCTCTCTCTTTTTTTAGTAGATGAATTATGCCTTTTGATAGCCAGGGAAGCCTTTTGGAGTTGGTGTGTATTTTTCTTATGGGGTTAGCTCATTAAGTATTTGTAGGGAAGACGTATTGAAATACTGAACTGTGCTATCAAGTGGAAGATGTTTCAAAGGTGTCCAGTCACACTGTAGAAGTCGAGAGTTAAATACTGATGGGGAGAAATGTTTTTGTTGCAAATATAGTGAAATGAACTATTAGAGAAAGTCTGTATATGCTTTCTAATCAAGTAGGTAGGGAAATGATCACTTAGTGTGTCTGGGAGACACCCAGTGTCATATGTAATATTGGAGTTATTAGTTAAAATCCAGTCTAGAATGGATTGTCTCTTGGAGTGTTTGTCAATGCATGTGGGGTGGTTAATTCTTTGACAGAAATTATAAAGATTAACAAAGTTTGTAGGGTTATTGGAAGAGCAGGTAGTCTAGTCAAGGTTGAAGTCTCCTAATATAATAGTTTCATGGATGAAGTTTGTAGTGGCCCATTCAAGGATGTTTTCTATATTATGGAGGTTTTTTGCTGGGGCAGTTAGGTAGCAATAAACATAATAGACTCATGGTTATTTAGATTAAGGCTTGCTATTGAAATTTCAAGGTTAGGGATATCAGGTGGGGTAGCGTTGGGGTGTACCAAATTAAGATTTTCCTTAAATAAAATGGCAAGTCCACCTGGGTCTATCTATGTATACAGACATTTAAGTAATATTTATTAGGTGTGTGTGTACATATATACATGTCCCACAGGGCTCGGTCCTGGGCCCTCTCCTGTTTGGCATCTACTTCTCTGAAGTCTAGACCAACACACTCTGGCTGACCAAGTTTGCTGATGACTGCAAGCTAGGAGTCATTATCAACTCCCCATGTGATGTAGACATCCTACAAAGGGCCTCTCTGAGACCAGTGACTGGTGTCAGTACCATAGCCTGAAGCTTATCACGAAAAAATGCATTAGCATCCCCTTTGGAAAAAACTCAGTTCCCATGAATTACCACGTTGATGGGAGCCCAGTGAACACTGAAGGGGCCATAAGAGATCTGGGCACCCAGTTCGACAGCCACCTCACCTTCGACCACCACATTGCCACTGTGGCCAGAAAGTCCTTCTACGTGGCACATCTTATAACCAAAGGTTTCGCATCCAGGAAGAAAGAGGTCATCATCCCTCTCTACTCATCCCTCATTAGACCAGTTATCGAATATAATGCCCTGTTTGGCATGGACCTGACCAGACACCTACAACAGCTGGAGAGGCCACAAAAGTACCTCACAGAAAGGATCCAAGGCCTTAAACACATGTCCTACATGGACAGACTCAAGAAACTTCAGCTGTTCTCAGTTTCTTATTGTCTACTTACAGGTGATCTCTGCTTGACTTACAAAGCCATATCTGACCCAGCCCTGCTTGAAATGCTACACCTAAAGAAATCCCAGTCCCCCTGCACAATACTCTCCAGAGATCACAACCTCATTACCACAATTAACAGAACATGCTGGAGGGACAGCTTCATCTCCGAAAGACTGCCCATACTCTAGAATGAGCTTCCCATTCATGTCAAGCAGAGCACCTCGCTGGCCCTCTTCAAGAGAAATCTTGACGAGTGGATGGGTAACAGAAAGTTCACTCCAGGGATCATTCCAGTTGCCCTAATGGATATGGGTACTGTGAACTAACATCAGGTGGCACGGTGCCTGGGCAATTGTTTTGGGGGCTAGGCTTGTAAAGGCTCCAGGGTCATTTGAACCTATGTATGTATATATATATATATATATAAATATATATATATATATATATATATATATATATATATATATATATATATATATATACATACATACATATATATATATATATATATATATATATATATGTATATACATATGTATGTATATGTGTATATATATATATATATATATATATATATATATATATATACATACATACATACATATATATATATATATATATATATATATATATATATATATATGACTTCCGCGTTGGTGCAGCGGTAGCATTGTTGCCTCATAGCAAGAGGTTCTCCCGTTCGATTCTCGGCTTGAGTACGGGGGGTGCCTTCTGTGTGGAGTCTGCATGTCCTCCCCATGGTTGGGTGGGTGTTCGAAAGACATGCGTAAATGGGCGTGCCTTTGTTGAAGGTTGAACGTCGAGCTGGCACCTCGGCGTTTGTGAAAATCTACTGCCAATCATTAGCGGACCGGATTTCCGCTGTGGTGACCCCTACCCGGGAAAGACAACATATATATATATATATATATATATATATATATATATATATATATATATATATACATACACATGTATTATTTGCACATATATGTATTTGTACATGTGTGTGTGTGTGTGTCTGTGTGTATATATATATATATATATATATATATATATATATATATATATGTAAAGCACAGAAAGCTTAGAATGCACCATTAGAATGTTATTAAATTTTCCTTTACAGTGTAAGGGAGCACATTATTTAAACTGAAAGGTGGAATGCAGGACTAGTGCATCATTAATTACACACATTCCGACTAATTGTTAATTCAAGTCCTCCAAAAACAATTATCAAGTAATGAAAATTCTGTCACAAACAATACCTGAATATTTCTGCCTAAATGAACCACATGCAACAGTATAGTACAAACTGACACATTCCACATTTTTCACCCTGCCAATGCCATTCGCTGTACATATCTCAGTGAAGAGTCCGGCATGAGTCTGAATAAATGCTGCCACTAAACAAAACAGATTTATAAACCATATAACTATACTTTTATTAATTATTATTTATTTTGTTTACCGGGATAGTCCAACTGGGTGAGAGCCCATTTTCAATGGAGGCCCGGGGAGAAAAGCTCAGAGAAAAATTACAGAAGAAGGAAAAAAATTCTATAAAAAAATCTTTAAAGATATCTGGGACTGTCTGATGTACATAGACAATAGCCCTTGCACCTCACAGCATAGCACACACACAGCATTGCAGTAATTGTATTCTGTGTGTTTTGTAATAAAAATACCACCAAACTGAATGTCTTAGACCATAGGTGTGGACTGGATGCCACATATTTGCCTTGTGCAGCTGTGCACTGTGCATTAGCCTGCTGCATGTCCCACGCTATTGCTGCTGGCTGGACATCAACACTGAAATCACTCAAGGATGGACCTATAGCAGGAGATGCACTGCCATCATCAGGCATTTCACCACCAGACCAGTGCATGATAATGTTGTATACAATAAAACATGCAGTAAACACCCTGCATACAATAGCAGTGTCATACTGAAGGACACCCTTAGACTGATCCAGACAATGGAAACATGCTTTAAGATGGCCAGTCACTTCATGCCAGTCCATGTCTGGGACTCTATGGTGTTTTACCTTTCCTTGGCAGCTCCTGTAGAATTATAGATGGGGGTCAGCCACTGACTGAGTGCATAGCCTACATTACCTGGAAAAGAGAAAAAAACCCCAGAAAAACAAAAAAAAATGGGGACTGGGGGGACACAACACGGGAAGGATGGTTTTGTAGTAAGGAATATATTTTACAAAGTATAACCAATTGCATAATTATAGTTAAAATGTCTACTTATCAACACAGTGACCATGGCACATTCTACCATTCAGGAAGAGGCAGTAGAGTGAGTTTATGTATAGGATACAGGCACTGCTAGAATGCTAGGCTGACACATTGGTGATGTACCTCCATGCATCACACACTACTTGGCAGATGATGGAATGGTAGCCCTTCCTATTTCAGTAATTCTTCTTTGGTGGTCCTGGTGAGGCCATAATAGCAATATGGGTGCAATCTAATTCACCAGGTACCTCAGGAAAATATGCCATCCTGAAGAAGACACTCATGGTTCTGGCTTGGTCCTTTGGTGACACTGGCAGATAAATATGCTGATCCACACAAGCCAAGAGAATCTGAAGGAACTGCTGAAGTATCCTGAAAGCAGAAGCCTAAGATATACCCATCATGTATCCATGTTTCTCCCAAAGGTTCCCTGTTACAAGTATAGTGAGGAGTATACATACTTTAGTATGCACAGGTATAGGAAGGAATCCCCCAGTTCCCATCTGTGGGCCAAACTCAGTACGCCCTTACAATAGCCCTGTCCACTCTGAATCGATCAAGGCTTTTTTGGCTATCAAAGCTGTAATGAGTTATTCTTTGTCTATATCTGTGCCTTCTTGGCCAGCAACCGCTGCTGGTCACCTGGAGTTTTGGCTTAGCCAAGATCAGCAGTTTGCATCAAGAAATAGCCAAACTGGCAGCCTGTGCAAGCATTTCTTCCAAATGCAAAGTAGATATAAAAGGCATGATTTTGCTTTTTATAATGTTTTTATGCCATCGCGGTGGTGGTACTGCGGTAGCATTGTCGTCTCACAGTAAGACACTGTCCGGTTCGATTCTCAACTAGAACATCTTCTGCGTGGAGACATGCATGAATGGGTGTACCTTCGTTGAAGGTTGTGCGTCAGGGCTGGTAACTCGGCATGCAAAAATTAACTACCAATCACTAGCGGACCGGAGTTCCGCTGTGGCGATCCCTAACCGGGAAAAGCCGAAAGATGCAACAACAACCTGAATTTTGTAACCCGCGGTGGTGGTGCTGCGGTAGCAAGGTCACCTCACAGTAAGATGCTGTCCGTTTCGATTCTCAGTTAGAGCGTCTTCTGCGTGGAGACATGCGTGAATGGGCGTACCTTTGTTGAAGGTTGTGCATCAGAGCTGGTAACTTGCCACATAAAAATCAACTTCCAATCATTAGCGGATCGGAGTTCCGCTGTGGCGACCCCTAACCGGGAAAAGCCGAAAGACGCAAAAAATAATGTTTTTATGCCCAGTGCCAAACTTGTCAAGGAATGACTATGAATTGTAAACAAAAGAGAAGAGGGCATAAAAAGTTTTAAACCAGTTCTCATTTGAATCTCATTAAGTTTTCATTTGTATAAGTTCATTAAAAGCTGCCGTGCGTGAGCACAGCTAGACTCTATGACTTGCACTGAAGCTATGCTCAGCTGTGACTTGTGTAGATTGCCTTTACACTTGAGCGCAATGACTATGAATACCACCCTAGATCTATTAATTTTTTCTTTTTTGTTTTAGCTTGATATATTACTTAAGTACAGTAACTTCTAACAGCATACACATTTTGTTATAGCTGTATTCTGATCTGCTACACTCTGAAGCACACACCTCGAAGAAGACAGTTATTCTGTTTCAGCTTTCTTTTACACTGGAGTACAATACCTGTTTCAGCTTTCTTTCACAATAAATCATAATACCTTTTAACAAGACAACTCTTGCATGTCAGCTTTCTTTCATACTGAAGTCAATACGTTTTTATTAAGAAAATCCTTGTATCTCAGCTTTCTTTCATACTGAAATAAATCCTTTTCAGAAAGAAAACCCTTCTGTTTCAGCTTTCTTACATACTTTAGCACAGTACCTTTAGTAGGACAATTTCAGTTTTCTACCCTCTGTAAAATTCTTTTGAACTGAGCTTTTTTCCAGAAATCTTGATCTTTAATAACTTCAGTCAGGTAAGCATTGATCATGTATTTGCATATCCTTGCCTCCTTAGTAAGCCAGTCTTTGTATTATGAATTGCCCCAGTCCCACCTTGCTTCATACCTGCTTCCTTAACTCAGAATATAGGATGACAGATGCCACTGTTGGGAGACAGAGCATCAAAATTACCAGGGATGAAACAGTTCAGGCTATGTAATGCAATGCCAGAACCCACCAGGTTATTTGAAGCTTGGTATCATAGTGCTGGTTTAGTTATTTTAAAGACGTGTGGTCTGTGACTAGTTAGTTAGAAAGTCTAGCCAAAAGGGAATAACAGAGTCTCCAGTGCTCACTTGTTGTCCAGGCATTCCCTTTTCATTGTGGGGCATCTCTTCTCTGCACATGAGAAATTATGGCTTAGATACATGACAAGATATTTGTCATCCTAAATAGTTTCTGACAATAGGGCTAACAGAACTACATCTGAGTTATCAGCTGGATAGTGAATTCTTCTTAAGAGCTGAGTGTTCTAGCTTGGGTGTGCACAAAGGATTGCTTTCAAGTTGAAGGGCGAGGTAAAGGGTGTGGCTGTCCCAGGCGCAAGCTGTTAGTGGACATGTTTGGCAGTTACTGATTGGACAAGAGTGCAGTACTGGGACTCTTTTATGAAGCTGTAGGTGATAGTATGGCTTCTTAAATGGAAGAATTTAGTAGCTTAGTGTGTTAATAACTGTGGAAAGGAATAAGCTGTTTGCTAAAGTTCTATATTTTTCCCTCAGCTTTGAAAAAAATATTTTTGTGGGTGGGTCCTCAACTTTGGGTAGAGGGGCACTTCTAGGGAATGCTTGGGGTGTTAATCAATTAAGCAGTGGTTATATGTTTCAAAAAACGAAAAGACTATGGGCTAGATTCCAAAAGAGTTGCTCTTAGTGTAAGTCTGATGTAATTCCAAAAGACCTGCTCTCACTGTAAGTGTCTTACTTCAGTGTAAGCCAAATCTATAAACTGGTTTACTGCAGGGACCAAATTCCAAAACACCTGCTTTCAGTCTTTTGGAATCGAGGCCCATATCTGGCTTCATAGTGCAATTTGCAAAGCTAGGTTTTAGAACCCTAGTCAGGTCTGTGATAGAGCAGCCAGTATGTCAGATGGGTTATAATCCACTAATAGTAACTAGCCGGTCCCAAGAAGGCATTTACTTTTTTCTTGATCACTGGTTTTGACCAGCCTTGGATGGCCTCAATTTGTGGCTTAAAAAGCCCTCTGACCATAACAGTGAACAGTGTTTCTGTTCTTAGCTTTAGCTCAGAATAAGGCCCCCAAGTCTGCATTACCTTACAAGTGACCATTATCTTTCCCTATCACACTTGGCTTTAGAACATTCATATTGTTATGGCAGCTGTGTTGTTTATGGCTAACTGGATTCATCTTGCCATGTCAGTATAGGAGCCATCACCTGTGCTCCATAACAAAACCCTCTGAGTTTTGCACCCCTAATATAAGTGGAGAACATGATTCTCCTCAGGCTTTGTCATGGTCATTCTGGAATTGGTAGTAAGGCTTCTGACCTCTACTGCATTTAGGCAATGTTATCCAGTATTCAACAGTTTCTTGGGTTGTTGTCCATGTAATAGTTCAAACATTAATGCCCTTGAAAGGTTGTGCTACCTCTGATACTGATTACATGACGTAAGGCAGTAAGTGGTGCAAAGATTTCTATCTAGGTCAGTGACCATATGCAACAGTGAACAATTCTGTTAGCCCTTTAATCATTGTGTATGGAAATTTCTATCTGATATATAAAAGCCAGTACAAGACAAGAAAGGAGTTTATTTTAAATCATAATAAAAAACAGTTGGTATAGTGCAAAATAATAAACACAAATAAAATCAGTAACAATCGCATAAGGACCCAATAACTTTGGTATAAAATAATATCACATCCACTAACATCTGAAAAAACTTTAATAGCAAAGATTAAATGCTTTCATCCATTCAGGCAGACCTTCATCAGAATCTGTTGCAATGCATGCCAAGCCTTCCATTTATACCAATAACAATTAACTCAATTAATTAAATTTAGCCAATAGATTCACATACATAATTTGAGCATGTTCACACCAAGTATAAACTTAAAAAGCAAATATTAAAATAATTATAAAAAAAAAAAAAAAAGTCAAGCACTTTATTTATAACTATTAGACCTCATTTTTAAAACTGCATTCAAGTTTATAAAATCATTAATACCAGGGGGATAATTTGCATAAAGTTTAATCTGCCACTTGATTTCTCTAACTTCCAGAAGAGTTTTAAAATCACCACCTCTCTGGTTAATTCTAACCTGCTCAAGTATTCCAAACTTAGTTGAACATGCAGGGCTGCTAACCAGGTGTTTGTATAAAGCATTGTTCATATTTCTTTGGCTTATTTCATAAAAATGTTCATATATCCTGTGCCTTAATGCTCTTTCAGACTTACCGACATAGAAGCCTGAGCAGTCACTACACTTAGCTAAGTACACCACTCCTCTAGTCTGGCAGTTCACCTTAATAAATTACATTTTTGATTTTATCTTGTTGTCAAGACATAAAGAATTAGCCTCAGTAATATGTGGACACTGCTTCCAAAAATTCACATTTATAAGTCCCAATTTTAGCACTTGTCCTAGATGGATAATTATTAACATTTTCAAAAAAGTGATTAAAATTGTGTGATGTCTTATAAACAAAAAGGGGGTGGGGGCCTAGGGTTTCATAGATGTCAGGGCTGATTTTAAGTAGATCCCATTTGTTAAAGAAAATTCCCTTGACCACTTTAGCTTGAGGGTCATATTCTAATATTAATGCTTTTTCAAAGGAGGTAAGTGCTTGTGTGGTGTGGTTATCAACCAAACCCGTACCTAATAGGGGTTTATATTTAAGACCCCATTGGGTCATAAATTCCTTTGTCTCCACAATCAAACTTTCTGGGTAACCCCTTGATAGAAACATATTACCAATTCCATCCAATTCATCCTTTACCTCATCAAATTAAGAAGCCATTCTAGCTGTCCTGATCATTTGGCCCTTCAAAATGCTTTTTTTTTCTGACAGAGTGGGTGAATGCTGGAATATTCTAGATATGAATTACTAAAAGTGGACTTACAATATATGTTGGACTGAAATGTTTCACCAGAATTAGTAATAGTTGTATCCAAATAATTAATCTTCTCACTACTATAGTTACACGTAAACCTTAAAAATTCAGTTGAATTATTGATGTAGATTAAAAATTCATCAATCTCACAAGTTGATCCTTCCCATAAAATAAATATATCATTAAGATATCTGACATACAACTTAATAAATTTTGAATATCTACTTTCAAGGACTACATTCTTTTCCCATTCCAATAATACCAGGTTGGCATATATGGGTTCAAAAGGTGCCCCCATTGCTACATCTTTTATCCGTTTAAAATACTCTCCCTCAAAAGGTATAAAATGATCTGGAACCAAGCACATACATTTGTATAGTAAATTAATGGTGTCATTACAAAGGAAGTCAAATCCCCTCATACTACTATAAAACATTTCAATACCTTCTTCTTTAGGAAGAGTGGAAAAAAGACCCATTGTATCGATCATAACTAAAAGTGTCTCTCTAGACTAGAGTTAATTCTTTATTCTACCTAAAAAATCCCAGGATCAGTAATCAGATGCTCCACCCTCCTATATACAGGTTTAAGCCACTTGTCAATGACAAGTCCAAATGGATAGATTTTAGAACTTTGGCCTGATACTATTGGTCTGAATGGAGGTTTATACAGGTCCTTGTGGATTTTTGGTATACCAAAAATTGTTGCTATTAATGGAGAATTGACCTTGAGGAAATTAAATAAATCCTGAGTAATTCTTTGGTCCACTAAATATTCTTCCAAATAACTGTCAATACCCCCAAAACTAATATTAATTTCATTGATGGAAACAGGAAGATAAGTAGTAACATACCTTAATATTTCAAACATAATTTGTGAATAATTGTGCAAGTCAAATAGGACAATCCCACCTCCCTTATCTGGCTTCATAATACGAATAGAAGAATCTGCTCTTAGTTGGTTAAATACTGTTATCTCCTCCTTAGTTAGATTATCATAAGTAAATCTCCTTTTGTTTACACCGACATGTAAATTATAAAGATTGTCAATAATAGACTTCTCTAATATAGCCAACACAGGGTTCATGGGGGGGGGGGGGCGTGAAAAAACTTCTTTTCTTTAGTTCATACTGTTTTAATGCTGCAAGGGAGTCTTTTTTTACCTTTATTTTATAAAACAAAGCTAAATTTAATTTCCTAAAATAGATCTTGGTTTGAGAATTGTGTCTACTAAATTAAATTTTCTTCAAGGAAACAAATTTTAGAAAAAAATGGAATTTTTTTTTCTGGAAATCACATTATTAGTATAATTATAAATGTTGAAGTCCTTGAAAGTGAAAACAATTCCATCCATGTTGACTATCGGTGGGATTTGGGCCTGCTGAACTTCCAGTCTAATGTCTATTGAAACAAATGTACTGTCTACCCTGAGTCTAGTTATTTCCAATAACTTCCCCCGGTGTTTTGTTTGTTCTTTCTCAAAAAAATATATATTTTGTCTCCCTTCTCCAGGGTTTTCTTTTTAATAGTAAAAGAATGTTTCCTGTGTGGGATTGCATAATCTCATAGTGTCTTAAAAGTATATATGTTGTTACTAGCATACTGCTCTAAGTTCCTTTTTAATTTTTGAATCATCATTTCATGTATCTTATTGCATTTACTATCAACTAATGAAAATTGTTTATTATAAAATTCTTCCCATTGGTAAAAAATGAGGTCATTTCTAATGTCATCATTCAATTTCTCAATGTCTGCAAGCAACTGAGTAATTTTCATATCATTATAGTTAATTACTTTACTCATAATCTCAAAACCAAAATTGTTAAACATAGTACAAAAATCATTAATAACAGTTTCATTGTAGTCCAACCCAGCAGGCAATTTGTAAACTCTCAAACCCTTAGGGACTACTTTGCACTCGATATATTTTAAAAAACAGCTGTTATCCAATTGTAATTGTTTAATTTTGGATAACTTTTTCTCAAACAAGCAAATTAAGTCTTTAAGAAGGCCACAAACCGTTGCATCAGTTTTAGGTTGACAAGAAGAGCTACCACAATCGTAGGCTGCAAAATCAAACTCGTTATTTTAAAAAGTGTCCAATTTGACAATGTTTGAATTGGCCATAGTCTTATGGACAATCTTAACACAACTTAATACAATTTTTTTTAGAATTATTTTAATGTTTTTAAGGAGGTTTTATTAAGTTTGTACTTGTGAGTATGTTCAAATTATGTATGCGAGCCTATTGGCTAAATTTAAATGAGTTAATTGTTATTGGTATAAATAGAAGGCTTGACATTCATCGTAGCACATTCTGATGAAGTCCTACTTGAATGGATGAACGCGCTTATTCTTTGCTGTTAAAGTTTTTTTCTGATTTTAGTGGACATGATATTATTTTACACTGAAGTCCTTGGGCCCTTATGTGATTGTTATTGGTTTTATTTATTTGAAATCATCCAAATTTCTTGGGTATCTTATCCCAGCTAGGAATCAGCACTAACCTTTCATCAGTGGCAGTCTAATGTCTTCCAAATATCTGGCAGCATTGACCATGATAAGTAATATTTACCATTGCCCCTTTCCTGAGTTACTGAGAGGTCTTGTCAGACCAATAACTAACATTTCAAACAGTGTCTGCATCACTGGCAGGCTGCTACTAGTATTTTATGAGGAAGTACATAAGGTGGCACACAGTTGTGCTACCACATAAAACATTTGGCCAAAACAATCTATCAAGTATTTGTTTTTTTTTGCTGTAAGATGTACAACAAATCTTTGATTGCAGTCTAGTCGCAGTATAAGGTTCCTGTATGTCTGTGGTGCCAAAAGCTGAGAACGTCTTCCCTTGTTTTAATTGTGCTTCAAAACATGGCATGTTTGTATAAGGTCCTCCTCATGAGCTGTCCTGAATTTAGGCCACTTTACCTGAAGACCAGTGAATTCAGGTCTCCCTTTTTAATCTCATCATCATCATGTTCAGGCATAGCTCCTTCATATGAATAATATTTACCCAGCACCAGTGTTTGTCTATTTTTTTTTTTTGTGAGTTGCCATTGTAAGTTAGAGAAGGGAACATATCCATATCATCATATTGTTTGCCTCCTATTTGTTTATTTCATTCCAGGAGGGTGTATCTGATGTCTTTAAAGTGAGGCAAATGCTTTCTATTAATAGTTTATGCATTAACCAAGCTACAACCCCCACCCAGTGTCCGAGTTCCTCATACTTAGTATGGAACATAAGCTTGTCAATAGGATAGTCCTTCCTGTTTCCATGTATGTGCATTACACATAGTTTGTTTTGATAATTGATTTAGTTCTTGCAAACCTGTGCAGTGAGGACTGGGAACATTTTGTTTATTTATAGCCACTACACTAAGAGACGTTTTAAATTTCTTTGTTGACATTTGATCCAGCTTTTAGATCTTTCCACAGTTTACACATATATTAGTATATGGAAAGAATATGTGTAAATAATAGTAGTAGGTGGACTTGTCTTGCAGTTTGTCTGGCAATATCTTTTCTCATTGCATTTATAACACCTCGGAAGGGGAGGCAAGGAGACCAATAAGTGGCAGTATTTAATGATATCCCAGCACATTTTATTTATTTATTTATTTATTTTATTTATTTAACATTTGTTAACCGGGAAAGTCCGACTTGGGACGAAGCCAGTTTTCACCGGAGGCCCGGGGAGAAATGCTCCAGACATGTTATGCTGTGCCATGACTTTGATACCACAGTACCCTGTGTGCAGGCTAGCCAAGTACAGTACAATAGTAAGTACAGTGGCCATCACAGGAACAAATTTGCAAGAGTGAGACCCAGCTGGTGTCCAAACTTCTAATAGGGGCTGGTAATGTGACCACTTCAGAAAAAATGCCAGATGGTAGCAAGAAACTGGAAATGGAGGCACAGTTTTTGGAAGGTAGTGGATTTCCTCTGAAGATAGTTAATTCTGGGGAAGAAATGTTTGATAGTAGTGTGTCTAAATCTCAGTTACAGTTGTCAAAATGTACTGGACATCTCTTCAAAATACAATTAGTGAAAAGTCCAGAGAGAGAGAGAGAGAAAGTTAAAGGAGGCCCAAGTCTCAGACTCCAGTTTACCAGACTTGAGGGAGATAGCCTCAAGGGTAGTGGCAGTGTTTATATTGCTGTGTAGACAGTGGATTTCTAAGACTGAGCCAGCAGGAGAAGTGATGGAGCACTTGATAGTCCCATAATCCTATCATCAGGTACTTCTAGTCATAGCCCCCAGTAGTCCTTCTTGAGGCCATATGAGCAGAAAGCATACAAAAAGAAAGCGTAGGTAACTTCCACTGGCCATGCATTGTAAAAACATAAAAGGGTACTACAAAGTTTGTGAGAAGTCTTAAAATGGTGTTAAGACTAGAAGTAAAGTTAGAGTATACCTTGTATATAGAATACCATGTAAACCAAAGCCCCAACAAACAGTAAAAAAAAGGGCAGGATTATCTATCGGGTTAAAAGAGATGTGAAAAAAATGTGTGAGTGTGACATGAAATGTGTCTTTTTACCTCAAGCTTCACTTCTTGAAGGTTTCTCAACAAAACTTGCTTGAGTCCTGGGCAGGAGGAGGACAATAAGAAACTTTAAAAACATTGTTCTTGTAAAGGAGAAGGCAGTGAAGTTAACTTGGTATAGAGATTAATTAAAAAGCTAACAATTTATTTAATATACAAAGCTAAAAAAACACAGCATTTTAGTTGCCTTTTCAGGAACTGTATAATATTTAACAGACATGCATACTGTTGTAAGTAACTGCATTTGCTATTATGGGAATTAAATCTTGCTACATAAATGCATGCACTGTTACAAAGTCCAGTTCTGTTTGAAGATTTTGGCTAGCTCTCAAGATGGTGTTTACATTTTCAATCTGGCTGTATGAAGCTTATCCTTGCCTCTTGATCATGTAAATTCAAAAGCCAAGAAACAAGTCCTGTTTGAAACTTATAAAAGGAGGAACATTTGATTAATTTATACAGTAATAGTCACAGTTACAAAAGGTAAAGAAATCATAATAACTAGTGCTTTGGGGCACAAACTTGTGATAGTACTAAAATTGTGAAACAATTGTTTGTAGGTACTATTAAATTGTATTTTGGACTTAAAAGCCAGAATCAGTAAGTGGCAGTACATCTTTTATCCATTAGCAGTCATGTTTTAGTTTAACGGTTAGGCAGTTTTTCTGACCATCTTCTGTCATTTTTGAATGCTTTATTTTCAAATTCTTGCACAAGCATTGAATATTTTCAGATATGCTTTCAAGTACAATGTTTTGGCTTAGTTACGTAATGTAAAGAATTTGATTAGCTTTAAATACTTGCTGATGGTAGCTTATTTATTTGTATTGGTTTATGAGTTTTGCTGGTTTATGCAACTATTTGGTATTTGCCCTCTGTTACCATTTAAATGTTAAACGTGTAGTTTATTTTAAAGGTAAACAGTAAAATATTTTTTTTATTTTGTTCATTTTGATTATTAAATGGATTCAGTGTATCTTAGTTTGTGAAGGAGAGAGCTGGAAAGTCACCATTTGGACAGCATTCTGAAAATAATACATTCTTGTGTGTGCTCGCGCATTTGTGTATGTGTGTGTGTGTGTATGTGTGTGTATGTGTGTGTGTGTGTGTGTGTGTGTGTGTGTGTGTGTGTGTGTGTGTGTGTGTCTGATTGCCCAGTCATGAGAGCAAAATAATTCCAGTCAAGCATGAATTACTGTTGGTAAGGTTGCACTAAAAGACACTGGGATTGTTTTGAGGAGGGGTGAAATCCTGAAGATCCAGCTTGGTGTTGTGCAATTTGGATGTTACCCAAGGCAGCAATGCACATTTTCTGTTTATCTTTAAATCCAGTTTCCCTTTGTATTTCGGTGGGTGCCAGTGGTGGTAGTAGTACTGCTGCATCCATTACACATTCAAATATTAATATCACTGATATGGGAATTAGAGCCCATAGCCCCTGTCAAACATATATTAATTGATGAGATTATCAGCTTTTTTGTCAGACATAGACAGTATTTTACACAATGTTTAAATCAAGTGTACAACCAAATTGTTTTTTAGGTTTGTTTACAGACTGTCCAATGGTTCCTTGATTTGTTGCACCTTGGAAAACACTTTATCATTTTTTTTTTCAATAATTTTTATTTTTATTTTTACATTAATAAATGTCACAAATAAAAACCATCTTACAACATGACCGTTTGCATATATATATATATATATATATATATATATATATATATACATACACATACATACATACACACACATTATATATATGTATATATATATATATATATATATATATATATACATATACATATACATACTTACACACATATATACATACATACACATACACACATATACATATGTTATACATTGATGTCAAATACCACAGGATATAGGTCATACAACATATCTATTTACACTATGTACATAGATGCTTTCATTGTTAATTCCACAGTTATATAGACAGTATATACATTCATAATATCCAAGTTATTATTTAATATCTGAACTTGTATGTGTTCTTTGGTTCCATTATAGTGTATTTCTAAGTTGCTGTGTGATGAATTATGCTAATATGATGTTAAAGGTTTGTTCCCAAATTTCTCTGGATTTCATGTTTTTGTTTCTTTTATCTATTACTATTTTATGAGCTAAAAGGTGTTGTATAGCTACTTGTTTAAAACCCTCCCAAGAGATATTTATCGTATCTAGCCATTTAAAGCTATATACAGTTTCATTAGTAGGAAAATTGTTAAAAGTGTATTTTCTTGTTTTCTTGGGATGTTGGGTGGGAGAATGTGTAACAGAGTGAATTCCCAAGTTAATGTTGATGTTTGATGACCCGTTTTTTGTGATTGTACCTTGAGAGAGTTCCAAAGTTTATAGACACATTTACAGCTCCAAAATACATGGATTAAGTCAGCTATCTGGTCCTTACAGTGTGGGCAGAAAGGTGATTTTGATGTGTTAAATTTGTGTAGGATTGCAGGTGTAAAATAAGCATTATTACTGATCATGAGCTGAGTGTATGCTAACTTTTTGAGGGGTAGAATCTTCAGTGTTAGATTGATTGTCTGGCTTATTTGCTGATCATCTGTGGACAGTGACGGCTGGTGACTTCAAATCACAGGGGGGCTGCAGGAGACAGCTGAATGGGTGGGGTTAAGGGGAGGGGGTGTGGTCAACCAGAAAGGGGAGGAGCTATGCACAAAACCACAAAAAACTAACTAATTAAATACGCTGCCCTGGGTGGCAAACCATCATTATGAAAGTCCAATCAAGACAGAAATAAGTGTAGAAGAATAAAAATATTTCAATGCATTGGCTGCATGACAGCTTACTTAATACCTAGATGGAAACAAAAGGTTGTGAGGCATGAAAAAATAAATTACTTTTTAAATACATTACTGGAATGCCAGTCAAAATCAAGTATAAGAAAAACCAGAAGCACTCAACTCAAACCACTTCTCCTTGCACTGCAGTTCTAATTATAATATATTCAGCTTTATTAAAGTACCAAGTAACATGCTGAAAGTAGAAATCTGTGTGATGTCCCCACTTGTAAAAATGTTTCTTATCCAAAAAAGACCTGCTGCCTGACAACTTGTTTCATGGGGAAAACATGATAAAAGTAAAAAATGAAAAGCAAACAAGAAACAAGCTCAAGATACAGTGCTTAAAGGATTACTGTACAGGTTATGGACCACACATGATTGGCATTCTGTTTAGTTTACGGGTAAAGTCTGTAGAGATGACTGGAAGTCTCCAACAAGTGTAATGAGCTTTTTAAAATAATGGAATCCTGTCCTTTAATACCCAAGGTTATACATTATCTAGTCAAGTATTCTCTGCATGGCAACAACAGAAAGGCTTTCAATGTTGGCAATTCTTTAACAGTATGCTTATTAAAGCTTACTTGCATCTTACAGTCTCAGACAAGCTTACCTTATGGTCATTAAAGCATTGCTACTTAAACACAGAGCAACAGGCACTTTGAGTAATAAGCATAAATCTGAGTAATAAGCATAAATCAACAGTACAAAAATATGACAGAAACCAGACTATTCTGCAAAATCAAGGACAGATGAAAAGCCACTGTAGTACTTATGCAGTGTGTCCTCCCCATCCAAGGTAGATACAACTGCTCCTTGCCTTGCTTGGACACATCCAGAGTCACTACATGGGGGAGTGGGGTGCAACAAGCATTTCACAATTTGAAATGTCTCTGGCTGACTGTGATGGCCCTGACACATTTGTCATACCTCTCAACCTCAAGAGCAAGAAATCTGGACAAAGCCATACAGAGAAGTGGGACAAAGGCCCAAAAATAAGGACAATTTTTAAATATTGCTCTAATAAACTTAGAAAGATAATAGAATAGGTCTTGCATTAGTATGAATTTTCTGAAGGGTATAAAATCTGAAACTCAAATGTCTGTCATTTTCTAACTTCAGTCTTTAGTGATTTGTTACTAATTTGCCAAAAAACACAACTTTATGAAAAATGGAACAAAAATGTGATGCAAAAATATAAAATAGACACACAATACAGCTGCTACCTGCCAAAGAAGGGACACTTTAATATTAGTACTGCTACCTTGAGCAGCTGACAAAATAAAAGAATCTACATGCATTTCAAGTTATCTATAACTTTGATTATTACAGTTATTTCTTAATTGTAAACCCTCCATGTTTTCTTCCAAAATTGCTATTTTGCGGAGGGATTATTAGGGGGAAGAGCAACATTTTGAGCCAAAAATTGGGGGCAGTTGAGAGGTTGGCTATGCCTAATTCTATAAAGCAATTTATTTGCATGTACCTCTCAACCTGTTAATGCAGTAAATCTGAACAAGGCCAAATATATTGGGGGCATATATAAACAGTACTAAAAATTGCTCTTGTATAAATTGAGACAGTTGATAGAACAGCTCTTACTTTAACATGCATTTTTCTGAAGGTTATGAAGTCTGAAACTTATTATTTAGTGACTTAATTCCTAAATGATTTGCCAGAAAACTACAAATTTTATGAAGAACAAACCAAAAATAAGAAGCAAAAATCTATTCATTCTTTGAAAATCTGGACAGTTGGGAGGTATAGTTCAGCTGGGCCTGTCTGAGTTTGCTACCCTTCCCCCCTGACAAAATAATGGTTGAATGGAGCCTCTGCAGCCATTCCAATGAACCATTACTTGGCTATTTCACTCCATTTACCATAAACACTAATGTGCATACTGCTTTACTTCTATGATAAGTTGGACTTCATTTGAAAGTTTTATTTTGTATTTTACAGCACAAACACTAAGTCATCTGTTAAACAAAGCAATGCAGTCTCACAATGAAAACTTAGCATTAAAACTTCTCTGCCCTTGAAACTCACATTCATTGAAACAGCATTGAAACCCACATTCAAAGAAAATACATTTTGCCAATGGCAGATAAAGATTAATTTTGGGCTGTTTTCAAATCATAGGCCCCTTGCATATGAAACATACATGTGCTCTTTGATACACCTTCCTCATTGTACTAAAATTATATTCCTTGTACAATACAGTACACTTGTTAGAGGGTGTTTTAAATTTGTTTTGAACATTTTTCCAGTAAGCAATGAAACAAACCATATGCACCCATAATGGCAAAACTGCCCAGTTGAGAACATTTATCATAAAAAGTCTACTCAGACTTCCACAGTCCACCATTATTAGTAAATATACACAATTCTACAGTCCACCATTATTAGTAAATATGCACAATTCCACAGTCCACCATTATTAGTAAATATGCACAATTCTACAGTCCACCATTATCAGTAAATATGCACAATTCTACAGTCCACCTTTATCAGTAAATGTGCACAATTCTACAGTCCATTATCAGTAAATATGCACAATCTCTGAAGTAAGTCATCTAAATAATTCCACATTAAAGAAATCTGTAACTAATGAAGCGGTTGCTGCTAGCAATCACCTTTATATTTCATGGTTTCATCGAAAAATAAAGTGTCTGTTGCCCCTCAGGAATAAATTGCCTATATTACATTAAAAAATGCTAAGCTAGTAATAATATTGCAAGAGGAAATGGATGGCAAACTGATAACAGACTAATATTTAGTATCTTCACCAAGGAGAACATTCTCAGTACAGCAGCATCCACCCCTTGTGGGAGTAGAACCCACAGCCTTCTGCATCAAAAGCAAGTACACAACCTGTTGTGCTATAGTATTAACTAGGCAAAGCACTAAACTTCTATTCCCCTGCAGCTCTCAGCTCCTTGTAAAATCTACTCAATACTCAACTGCATCTCAACTTCGCAGCTCAAGAAAACTGGAAAAAGCCAAAATGTATTGGGGGGGGGGGGTCAAAATCCCAAAAACCAGGGACACATTAAACATTGCTTGTATAATCTTGGAAAGTTGCTAGAATAAAATGTTGTGTTGCCACCATACATTTTACTGCCAAGGTCCCTGAGCACAAAACACCTGGACAAACCCAGTAATGAGGGAATACAGCCCTCAAACATATTCAGTGAATTCAGTTCTTGCCATAGCTGTCAACCTTAGCACAAAAACCTGGACGAAGCCAATAATGGGGGAATACAGTCCCAAAAATAGGGACAAATTTAAAATATTCATCTTATAAACTTAGAAAATTGCTAGAAAAAAAGGTTGTGCTACTATGTATTCTGAAGAACATGAAGTTTGAAATTCAAATGCCGGTCAGTTTTACTGCGGACAGAGCAAAAACAATTTTCAGCAGAGACGCAGGGATTAATATTGCAGACACGTCTTTGTAAAATGGCAGGGCACCAGAGCAAATCCACACAAACACAGGGAGGAGATGCAGACTCCACACAGAAGCCACCCCAACCAAGAATCAAACCAGAAAACCTATAGCTGTGAGGAAACAATACTACCACTGCACCATCAAATATGCAAGGAATTAAACATTCAGAAACCTGAAGTCTGAAATTCAAATGCCTGTCAATTTTACTGCGGACAGAACAAAAACAATTTTCAGCAGAGACGAGGATTAATACTGCAGACACATCTTTGTAAAATGGCAGGGCACCAGAGCAAATCCACACAAACACAGGGAGGAGATGCAGACTCCACACAGAAGCCACCCCAACCAAGAATCAAACCAGAAAACCTATAGTTGTGAGGCAACAATACTACCACTGCACCATCAAATATGCAAGGAATTAAACATTCAGAAACCTGAAGTCTGAAATTTAAATGCCTGTCAATTTGACTGCGGACAGAACAAAAACAATTTTCAGCAGAGACACAGGGATTAATACTGCAGACACGTCTTTGTAAAATGGCAGGGCACCAGAACAAATCCACACAAACACAGGGAGGAGATGCAGACTCCACACAGAAGCCACCCCAACCAAGAATCAAACCAGAAAACCTATAGCTGTGAGGAAACAATACTACCACTGCACCATCAAATATGCAAGAAATTAAACATTCAGAAACCTGAAGTCTGAAATTCAAATAAATGCCTGTCAATTTTATTTAACATTTGTTAATCAGGACAGTCTGACTTGGAACAAAAAAACAATTTTCAGCAGATGCCCAGGAAGAAATAATGCAGACATGTCTTTGTAACATGGGAGGACACAAAAGCAAACCCACACAAACACAGGGAGAAGATACAGACCCCACAAAGAAGGAACCCCAGCCAAGAATCAAACCTGAGAACCTGCAGCTGTGAGGCAACAATGCTACTACTACACCATCAAATATCAAGCATTGCAACATTTACAAACCACAGATATTATGAGGAACAGATCAGATCAAATATGAGGCAAAAATCTGCAATTTTTTTACAAATGGTGGTGGGTAGGGAACTCAAGTCTTTAACACCTGCATACAGGGTACAGGGTTCAAGCTTGAGGTATTCCCTACCTCACCACCATGAGCACCTGGGGCATTTTCACACACACACACACACACACACACACACACACACACACACACACACACACACACACACACACACACACACACACACAAGTACCATACATTGTAAATGTAAAATGCACCATACACTTACCTGTCCGTTCTCCTTCTCCATAATATCCAGCTAACGTACATCCTGCCCGCGCAATACTCTAGACCCGTGAGATCCCTGAAAGCAAACCTCCCAACGAGACTGTTCCGACTGCTGCTGTTGCAGTCCGACCCCGATACATCATCGCAGCGAGTCTGTGCACTTTAAAAGTGCACAGACATCTCCATGTGTTCCCTATGGGTCCTGCTGGACTGCCTGGAGCATGCGCATCGACGCGCAGTAGTCGGGACTACTGCGCATGAGCGAAGTCTGCGAAAATTTAAAAACATGTTTTTTTTTCTATTTTTATTTCGTTCTGAGGGGGCTGCAGTCCGGCAGTCCGATAGCACGGGCCGCCCCTGTCTGTGGATGGTTTAATTTTTCTCCAGTAGTTAGAGAAGAGGAGGTCCTTCTGGTATTTGATTTCATTTATCATTTTATATGAATTGGTAATAGTTTTCTTTGTTGTGATAATAGTTTTCCAAAGCCTGCTACAAGTTTCTATGTCACTATTGGTCATAGTAATATTTTGGAGATAACTGGAACACAGTTCTTTGATTTGTCTTAGGATTATTATGTGTGATTTAGGGAGGTTTAAGTTGGTCCTCATTTCTTGTATTGAACAGTTAAGGTAGGGATAGATATCTTGGATTGTTTTATCTTTTAGTCTGGGAAAAGGGACTAAGTCCAGCATCTTATTGTTTATTTTTAAATTTGGGTTTTTATGAAGGGGTTGCAGTATTGTCATGGCATGTCTAAGGTTCAAGAATTGAAAGAGTTTTTGCGCTAGGTTGATAGAATGTTTTAAGGGCTCTATAATGTTTTAAGTTTGTATTTCTTTCTGCTTCAGGAATGGAAGTGCTTTGGGATTGAAACCTAGAGCTTTAATATATCTATAATATATTGTCACCCAGAGAGGAGACCAATTTTCCATTGACGGGTTATGTTCAGCTATTCTCAATATTCTGTTAGTGTCAATGATCGAGTAGTACATTTTAAAATCTGGTAGATTTAGTCCTCCTTTGCTTTTGTGGAGTGTTAATTTTGGACAGGAGATTCTGTTTTTTTTGGGTTCCCATATAAATTTTGCTAGGAAGGTATGAATTTGTTTGAATAATTTATTATGTATTGTTGTCTGTGATGTCATGAATATATACATTAATCTAGGTAAAATGTTCATTTTGATTATTGATACTTTGGCCAAGAATGGTAGTTTTAGGTTGTTCCATCTTTTGCAGTCTTGCATAATATTTTGCCATTTAAGGTTAACATTGTGTTGGTAGAAGTCTTTGTTACTCTGGAAAAAGGTGATTCCCGGGTATTTAGTTTCTTCTTTAATTTTTATTGTGTTTAACAATGGTATTAGTGAGATGAGTTTGGGTGTTTTTAGGGGGAAAATATTAGTTTTATTAAGGTTTAGTTTGTAGTTAGACATAGTCGAGAAATATTCAATTGCAGCTATTATTTTGTTTATATCTGAATTTGGTGTAGTGCAGTATATGTTCAGATCATCTGCAAATGCAGTGAGGTATATTTTGAAGTTGTGTATTGATGGAGGATTGTGATATGTATTTTGTTTAATGTATAGAAAGAGTGGTTTTAGGTATAGGTTAAACAGGAAGGGTGATAGTGGGCATCCTTGTCTTGTTCCATTTTTTATTAGGATCCTATTTGACCAAGTTTTATTTATATACAGAGATGTGTATGGGTTGCTATAGAGAGTTTGGATGATCTGAATGAAGTTATTGGGGTATATTAAAGTAGGGTAATGTTTGGAGTAAGAATTCTAGATTAACCCCATCAAATGCCTTGTGGGCATCCACTACCATTGTGTAGATGTTGATATTGTATCGGTTAGCGTAGGATATTAGTGCATCTAATGTTAATGTATTGTCACTAGTATGTGGTGTAAAAGCGGATTGTTCTGGGGAGAGGATTTTTTCTATCAGCTTTTTCATTCTGTTTGCAAGTATAGAGGTAAATATTTTAGTATCTATATTTAAGAGGGAGATGGGTCTGTAGCTGTCAGGGTTTTTGGGGTCTGTGTGTTCTTTTAATATAAATATAGTTTTAGAGGCATTAAAGTGGATATCATTTATTTTATATTTTATTATGTAATTCAGTGTATAGTATAGTAGTTTTGCTATCAAGGGGGGAAATGCTTTGTAAAATTCTGATGCGAGTCCATCCGGACCCAGAGCCTTATGCACTTTTAAGTGTTTGATTGTTGTAATAATTTCACTGATGGATATCGGCTCAGTTAGTTTTTTTTGTTGGTCTAAATTGAGTTTAGGGAATTTCAGTTTTTGAAGAAAAAGAATTCTATCTTCCTTTGAGGTTTGTAGTATTTGTGCTCCATATATTTGAGAGTATATTTGTTCAAATGTTTTAATAATGTCTTCATTTTTGTGTAGTTTTGTCCCTGTAGTTTATTTTTGATATATTGGAGGCATTTTGTGTTGGCAGATAATTCTGGCCAGAGCTCTAGATGGTATTTGAGCTTCTTCTGCGTAAGTGGCTAACATTCTGGCTTCATAGAAAGATAGGTTCCTGGTTTCTAACATATATAGATCCCTTTGCAGTTTTAAAAGTTCTGCTTCTGTTTGGTTCTTAGGGTTATTTATTAGTTCTTTTTCAAGATGCTCTATTTTCCCTTTCAGTATATGCTCCTCTTTCAGTTGTATTTTTATAGTATGCTGCTTTTTTGATAAACAATCCTCTGATTTGTGCTTTGGTTGCAGCCCATTCTATGTCAGTTGGTACTTGGGAGTTAGTGATATTTGTAAGAGCTATTTTTAGTATTGCTTCTGTTTCTTTTATTACATCCATTTTGGAAAGTAAATTAGGGTTTAATGACCAATTATGACCCCCTATTCTCTAAATATATCTTTTTGTCCCAGTTAATGTTCAGTGTGAATTTGGAGTGATCTGAAAAGAACCTGGTATATGTATAGTTATTGTTGGGTCCATGTTAATGAATATGTCAGAGATTAAGAAGAAGTCTATCCTTGACCACATTTTGTGGCATTGCGAATAGATTGTGAATTTCCCTGTTTTATCTGCACTGTTCCCATGTTTAAAAGGGTCATATAGTTTGAAATCTTGTTTGAGTTCATTAAGGACTAATGTGGCTTGTTTATTATGTGATTTGGTCAGATTAGATTTATCCTTTTCTGGGTTTTGATATGTATTCCAGTCACCTCCAATCACTAGGTAGTGATCTTTAAATTGGTTTAAGGTTGGGTATAATGACATAAAAAAGTGTAGTTGGTTATTACAGGGTGTGTAAACATTAAGTACCATTATAGGTTTTAGTATTGTAGGACTATTAAATGTTACATAGCACCATCTTCCCCCCTTGTCAGCTTTGGTTTTAAGTATTTTTTCCTTAAATTGGTTTTTAATTATTATGGCAGCCCCAGCACTGTTTGTTTTCCCCTCTGAAGCTATGATTTGACTTATCCATTTCTTTCTGCTAATTTCTGCCCATTGATCTGCAGTCAAGTGCGTTTCTTGTATTAGTATGAGGTTGGCTGTGGTTTTTAATGTAAGGTGTAAGAATAGTTTTCTTTTCTTCTTGGTTTGGAGCCATTTAACATTCCATGATTCTATTTCCCACATTTATTTATTAGGTGTATTCCTTAGATATGCCATGTATATTAGTTTTGTTTTGTTAGTTTTGTATGTGTTACTGTGTGATGGTTTAGGAAAGCATCTATTTATCCCGGTCCCTACACTGTGCCTAACCACTATATCCCTGGACCAGGAATAATCAGAGGGGGAGGGGGAATGAAGGTTCATTATATGGTTTACCTTTATGTCTAATCTTGGAATGTGTTTTCTTTTTAGATATAGATTTACTCCATAGTATCCCCCCTGTGTTACTATAAACAATGTGGACAAAGCTAAACAAACTAGTTCCCTCAACAAACACTGCTACTTAATATCCCTAGCCTCTTCCAACATATTATTTATACAGTGATGGTATTGCATTTAAGGTACAGCATGTATTGTTTTTGTCTTGACTAATTCTTTCTAATAGTATTTTTAAAACAGCATATTAATATACATTCCTCAGTAAATTATAGCAATATGTGTACCGTAGTAATATTGTTAAACAATCAATCTTGTCATTTTTACATTTTTCTCTCATTTGACTTCTTTTTCATCCCCTTTACTTATTCAGGTTTCGGCCTTCTTTGGTGCCTATAGTGATGTTTTTCCACATCAATCTGTGTGGGTTATAAAATATATACTTGACACCTATTTAACAGAAGTAGGAAGTATAGAGAGACAAAAAAAAAAAGAAGAAAAACAGCTTAGCCAAACAGTCCTTCTGCTATAGTTGACATATTAAGGCTATATTTACATTATCCCAGGTTATTTTACTAATTTCCTGAGATTACTTCTCTCCAGGATCTTTTAACACATTTCTAGTATTTACATAAAACATTTAACAATTTTTTTCCTTTTTTTCCCAATATTAATCTATGAGCTAGTATAATTCTGACAGTTTATTTCTTGCCTATTATTTAAGGTTGGAGTTTCATTCACCTACACAGTACTGGGTGTACTGTTTTAGTGAATGGTTCATTTCAACAGTACCTTATTTCTTCAAGGTTTTGCTTGCAGGTTGGTTGACATCTATGGTGCAGCTTTCTTCTTTTAGCTGGTGCAGATCAATTTTCATTTTTCAAGCAGTAAAATCCTTTGGAGCTTGCTGAAATCCATTTTGTCTGACTGTTCTTAATGAAGCCATCAAAAGCCTAGGGGGACTGAATTTGCACGCCAATATCCGAGATGGGAACTTCCTTCCTATATTCGTGCATCGGAAACAGCAGTTCATTTTTGGTTCCCACCCAGGCTGTACTTCCCTTTCCTGTGTTCAATGACACAAGGGCCTAGACAGCAAGGGGAAGATTCAGAGTTGGATCCCAGCTAGAGTTCTTATGAATGGGGTCATTTTTTTCATCCAAGGGACCTTTATCTTTTTTTTGTGGATTTATTTCACTTCTGAAGGTGGAATTTGCTTGAAAACAGCCAGGAATGTCTCTTTTGCCTCTTTGGGGTTAGGAACCATGTATTTAACCTTTTTGATGTAAAAGCTTAACTGATTTGGTTATTTCATCTGGAATTTGATTTTTTTTTTTCTATTAGGAACCTGCAATATGGAGATAGTAGTTGTCTTGCTTGTCTTATTTGTATTGGGAGGTCTTGAGCAAAGGAGATTTTATTATTATTCCAGGTGAGTGTGCCTTTTTTCTTTGCTGCCAGTATGATTTTATTTACATCTTGGTAGTTTAATATTTTAATATAGACAGGTCTTGGTTTCAGTGATGTTTGCATTTCCCTCAGGGCTCTGTGGGCTCTCTCTATTGTTATTTGCTGCATGTCTTCAGATTCCTCTAGGAGGGAATTTATTATTTGCTTGATTGTTGGTATTAGATTGTTATGAAGTACAGTTTCAGGTATTTCTCTGATGATGATATTGTTCCTTCAATATCTTGCTTCCAGGTCTGTTAATTTTGCTTGTAAGTTTTGTATTTTTGTCATGGGCATCAGTTTTTTGAGAAATATAGTCTATTTTTATTTCATTTTCTATTATTTTGGACTCAGATTTTTCCATTCTGGATATTATTTGGCTGAATGAGTCACCAAAGGTTTGAAATTGTAATGATAAGTCCTTTAATGCTTGCTGGATAGGTAATAAGGCAGATTTTATGTCTTCCATATTAGCTGGCTGGTCTGTCTTGGATTTATTTGTACTTTTAGAGTTGTCAGTTTGTTTAGTTGTCTTTTGTCTTTTTGAAGTTGTGTGTTTCTCAGGTGAGGCTAGTAGTGAGAATTTGGTCTTAGTTGTTGTTGTTTCCATATTATTTTCCTCTTTTGACATCTTGCTGTATAGTGTTTTACCAATCTTGCAGGGCCTTAGTAGCACATTGCTTAAGCTGCTATTCAGAAATCTTAGTTAGTCCTGCTGTTTCTGAGCTGAATCTATCACTTTTTCTTCCTCTTTTGTTTGCTGGATGATATTAGCAGTAAATATCTACAGTTATTTCTGTATTATTAATTCTGCGTTGCCTTCTGGGTTTGTTTTAATCCAGGGTATATCGAGACCTAGGTGATAGCAGTGCTCACAGAGCAGCAGCCATTTTGAACTCCTGGAAAACACTTTATCATTTTAAGTGGCAACTGAACCTATAAGTAGTGAATATGCTTTTTTGGCAAAAGACTTTGAAAGATTTTGGGGGGGGGGCATTCATCTGCAACACTTAATTTGAGAATATTTAATTCTGAAACTTGCCTTTTAAAGTTTATGCTAGTTTCTTTTGAAAATATGGGGAACATTATAGCTCCTTTTCCCTCTTCTTAGGAAAACCCATCTTTCTGTAATTTTATTGTTTCTGGCCTCAAATGACTCAAAACTCTTTGAAGTGTGCTTATGATTCAGCATGGCTGAACACTCTTTGAAGTGTGCTTATGATTCAACATGGCTGAACACTTTTTGAAGCATGCTTATGATTCAGCCGAAGCTACTTCCTGAGCTGCTGTTACTGTAAGGTTTGCTTACCTGCGTACACAAATCCTTGATGAAGATGTTAAAGCTGAAATTTGAAATCCTTTTAGACAGAGAGGATGTATTAGATGTCTGCAGTAGAGGTCCTTAAAAAGTGTGATGAGAATGGGAAAGTAATTCAGATTTTTCAGCCTTCCTTCTCCAGATTTGTCAAGGGTTTTTCAGCTACCTCTGCAACATTTAAGAAAAAGCAAAATAAGCAGACACAGCAAGCTGTTTTTTAAAAGGCAATGGCAAAGGGAGGAGGGTCCAAAAGGAAAGGAGGACACTCCCAGAAACAAGGACAGTCTAACAAGTCCGAATGACTGTCTACAGAATCCCCCCCTTTCCCACCCCTGCATCAGGTATACAGATGGCAGTGATAATCTCTCCTTCCTTTTTAGGGGATTCCACCTTATCCACCAGATTACCCCTGTCATTCAGCATCTGCTAACTGAAGGGGTGTTAGAAAGTTTCCCACCTTATCAGAAAGGAGAATGCGTCAATGAAAGAAGCATTAAGGAGACAACTCCTAGATCTTTCTTTTCTAAATCAGTTTGTGAAAGCTCCAAAGTTCAGAATGTAATCACTTCAAAATCCTGTACCTGTCATTCCCCATTCAAGATTTTTAGTGACCCGAGATTTAAATGATGCTTAACATCATATCCTACCCTATAGCAACAGACTTCAAATGTATCTTAAACTTTCCTATGTCTGGATCACACCTATTCTCTGTATTATCCTTTGGATTATCCACTCTACCAAGGGTATTCACAAAGTGTCTAGCTCCAGTGGTGGTCTACTGCAGACTGTAAGGGATCCACATTTTCCTTATGTAGATGACTTGCATGTCTTTACAGAGTCTTTTTCAAAGTTTCAGGGACCTGGGTGAAAGATGATCTGCACAGAGTGGAATTTCAGGAGAGCATTCAAAAATCTTGCTTGATTCCTTCTCAGAGGATTATTTTGCATGGGTGTCTCCTATATACCTCAGTTTAAGGAGCTTTTCTTCCACAGGAAGAAGTCAATCTATATCTAGATGTATTTCTGAGATTTTCCACTCAAACAAAGGCCTCAGCAAAGGAATTTATCAGATTATTAGTATTCATGGCATCAGTGATTCTCATGATGCCTTTAGCTAGATTCCACATGAGAAAAATACAGTAATATCTTGAATCAGTATGGTCCCAAAATCAGCATCCCCTGGCATTCCAGATACCTACTTTGGGATTTGTAAAAATAGTACTTCTTTAGTGGAGAGACTCGCTTTTTCTGAATCCAGGTCTCACAGTTTTCCTTCTGGCTCTAATACAGTTTGTAACAAAATACAAATCAGTCTTTGCTGGTGGAGCAGTGTCTATGGGAGTAAAAGTACAGGGTCTTTGGAAAAAAAAAACAGACCAAAACACATAAACACAAAAGAGATTTTGGCAGTAATAAATGCTACCACCTCTCTCAATTATTTATGGGTCCCAGAATCATTACATGTGACTGCAAACAACAACACAGTAATGGGGTACATAAACAGGGTAGAAACAGTTCTTATCCACTATGCAGACTTGCCAGAGTAGCATGGGATATAGTTTTCAGCACATTTTCACTCTCCTGGAATCTTACATTTAGTTGCAGACAAGTTAAAGACCAGGACAGACCCTCAAGAATGGCAACTGAATCAGAGAGTCTTCCAGGAATCGATCCAGCCATGGGAACCCCTCTGATAGATCTATTTTCTTTCATTCACAATAATCAGTTGGGAAAATTCTGCTCCAGAACTTCATGCAAGAAGGCTTTGAAAACAGATGTATTCTCTTTTTCTTGGACAGGAATGTACATAATTTTTTTCCACCCATTCCACTAATATCCAGGGTCATTCTGAAGATTCATGAGAACACTCTAAAGATCATTGTGATGACTCCCTTTTGACCCGGGCAACAGTGGTTCTTCCTTGTTTTGGAAATGGCCAGGGGCAATTGACACAAGCTTCCTTACAGACTGGAACTACTCAAAAGGACTGCAGGCATTTGATAAATGCAACTAACTGTGTGGCTGATAGAATTTACATACCTTTTAGACATCTATTTTCTGAGGACATGCAGCAGGTATTAAAAGAGCAAGAAAACTTGCTACCATGAAATCATATGTTCGCAAAAGAAAAATATTTGTAGATGGTGCCACAAAAGGAACCAGGACCCCTTTAAGGCAATTATTTCTCTAGTTCTGCAATATTTGTGTGAGTTATTATCATCTGGCCTTTCTTCCTCCTCTAGCAAAGTTAATTTTTCAGCCATTTTAGCATATTTGCCCATGGATCTTCCTTTTTCAGTACATTCCCATGTTAAAATACTTTTGGACGGGGTGTTACCTACCAATCCTCATAGAAAAAAATTAGCTCCTTCTTTAGCTATTGATGTTGTTTTAGAAAAAAAAATAACTCTTGCTCCATTTGAACCAGCTGTGATATGAAGTTCTTAATATACATTCATAGGTACATGGGTGATCACTAGGCTAAGAACCACAAGGAGCCTTTTTAAGCTAAGTCATGCTTTCCAAATGTATTTGACATGTTTGATACCTTGGGTTATTTTAAATGCTACATGTAGGCTTGAGCATAGCTGGTCAAGCATTTACAGGCTGCCACTCTCTAGTAGAGACATAGGTGCCAGACCAGTGTTAAATTTCCAGTTCCCCATCCCCTGGTCTAAGTTACACTTGAATTGGTTTAGGGAAGAATGCTGCTTAACATGGGTGGGAAGCATGTTCCAGACAAGTTGTAGTCTCTTAGACTCATACCTGCACCTCCAACATGTCCTGTTTTATGTTACAGACAAGGTTTAGGTCCCTAGATCAGGTACATTTGATAATATTTGTTTTGCTGATGTGCAGCAGGTCCATCAGAGTAGGTTTTTCAACTGTCCAGATTTTCACAGAAAGTTTAAAATTTTACCTCATATTTTTCATCTGTTCCTCATAAAATTTGTGGCTTCCTTGCAAATTGTTGAGGATTGAACTCCCTAAATAAAACAGACAACTGAGTTTCAGACTTCATATCCTTCAGAAAATACATGCTAGCAAAATATTTTTTTCTAGCAACTTTAAGTTTATAAGAGCAATATTTAAAATGTGTCCCCCCACTATTTTGGCTTTGTTCAGATTTCTTGTGCTAAGAAGTTGTGAAGAATGGAACAGGATCGGAGGATGATTTGTAGGCCAGGCATAGATTGCCTCTCAGTAGTTTGTAGGAGACTGAGTACAGGGATAGGGCCTTCAGGCAGTCCATTTAGGACATTCTGTTTATGTCTTGTATTATCTTTGAAAGAAACCAATGTGGATGATCCAGTTGTTGCACAGCATGTTCATGTATATAGCAAAGGGGGGGAATTGTACTCAGTGACTGGTGTAATGAGGGCTGAGTACAGCAGAACGATAACATCCTTGGACCTAGATGCCATACCCTTGCTTATAAGTTGTGCAACATAGAATGATTTCCTTACTACCCTATACACATGATGGTCAAAGGCTAGGTCACTCTCTACATTTTTCTCAATTCCCTAACCACTGGGTTAACTGTTAGGGGTGTATTATCAACGTGCTAGTTTCCAGGGGTAGCTGTCCTCCCAAAGCGTAGTATTATGCATATCCTGGCACTGAGTTTTAGACAGTAGGTCTGGCATTAGTTATTGGTTTTTGTCAGGCCTTCTTGAATGATATCTGTCTCTTTGGGAGATTCTATTACTGTGTCTAGTTTGCAGTCATCTGCAGACTTGGTCAACCAGGGGCCCTTAATGCTGGCTTTGACTTCAGAGAAGTAGATGCCAAAAATAAGCAACCCCAGCTCTGAGCTTTCAGAAACTCTGCTAGTGACTGGCCTTTTCTTAGAGGTAGACTTTCCTATCCTAACCTCTTTGGTCTTATTTTTGAGCCAAATGGCTATCCATTGGGTGACATGGGGGGTTTATACCTAATTTTGTGAGTCTAACTGCAATGCCAGAGTGGGGTTCTGTGTTGAATGCTTTGGCCAGGTCAAGGTAGTCATAATACACCATTTCCCTTTGTCCATTGCTTTGTTGACCTTCATGAAAATGTTCACCAGGTTGAGTAGGCATGAGCTATCTGTCTTTGATAAAACCAAAATGAATTGGATCCAGTGTCTCAAGGTTTCCTATGTTGCTATGGCTTTGCATATGTGACAGTCAGACTTTTGGGTCTGCAATTACATCGCAGTTCTCCATTTCCTTAGCATGAAGCCTGTTTGGAGGGTACAGTTAACTAGTGATTGTAGTGGTGCCAGACCCAAAATTGTAGCAAGAAGTGGGATGAATTTTAAAAGCATATTGGAAGCAAATGGTAGAAAAAATAATTTTGGTAATAGCAAAAAACATTTGGGTATGAGAAAATGTGGTATGTGTAGTTTTTGTAGCAGCATATATGTTGGTGAACAATTTCTAATAAGGGATACTGTATATAAAATAAAGAGGTTATTCAACTGTAATAGTAAACTTCAATTTTTAATTGTTGAACAAATTATTGATAACTCTAGAGGGTGTCCTTGGGCTTTGCAGACGGATAGGGCAGAGTTAATATGGCAAATATGGATGAATGCTTATGCTTGGCTGGGCATTAATGAATATAGTTCTATAAACAGTATTCTGAAACTCAAGGCTGTTCGTTTAAATTTGAATTTATTTTATTTTATTCATTAATAGATTTTTATATATTAGTTTATTAGAGTAATTTGGGTGAATAATCAAGTTTTTTTCAATTAAGGTAGTTATATTATTTTGTTTGAACATGAAGTTTTATGATGTTAAAACGTTTTTATGGGTAGTTTTTATGTGGATTTTTTTATGAAAAGTTAGCATCAAGTATTAGTTTAAAAGTTCTGTATGTATTTTTTGTAAGAAATTTGCTATATACAGCTTAGCCATTCATTTGGTTTCTGTTTAAGTAAGCATCATTTCCTGGTTGTGACTTTTAGGCGAGTTATTCAAAGTTTATTCAAGGGCCATTTTTAGAAAAAAAATTGTCTGATGTCGTTTAATACTTTTTAAATGAAAACACTCACATTAATCAAATAAAATAGTTCTGGTTCAGTAAACATTTTTATTTTATTTACATTTTTATTTTACATTTGTTAACTGGGAATGTTCGACTGGAGCAAGGTCCATTTACAGCTGAGGCTCGGGGAGAAAAGTTCCACATAAAACAAGTACAGTGGTAGATAAATATATATATATATATATATATATATATATATATATATATATATATATATATAAACAATCACTATATATATATATAAACAAAGGATATATAATACAATGCAATAAAAAATGTATATATACAATAGTTTGTTCTATGCAAGCTTATGCAGTCATAGTTCACACATAGTTGAAATTGGATAGGAGTATTTGGGAGAGAAATACTCCCTATTTGCTTATGCAGTGAAAGAGGTATCTCACAAGAGATAATATACAAATACAAAACATAATGGTTTGTGTAGAAGCTCCTCATGGGAGTATTTTTAGTACAGTGTTGTAGGGATAGTAAAGAGTGAGAATATGGGGTAGTAAGAGTGTGTGGGGGGGTGCATCTAAGTGATGCAAGGACATAGGACTGTGTGAGATGTGACTTGAGTAATTTTTTGTATAGCGATATAGATGGAGCTGAGGTGATATTCTGGGGGAGGCTGTTCCATTTCTTGGTGATGGAATAAGAGAAAAGAGCTTTTCCTGCAGTATTATTAGGTTTAGATACACAGAGTAAGGTTTTGTTGGATGACCGCAGGGGACGGTTTGCTATGTATTGGTTTAGAAGTTGATTTAAGGCTGGGGCTTTGTGGGGATTTTTTAGTATGTTGTAGGTGAGGACTAGTTGGTGGTAACTAATTGTGGGAGTTCTAACCACTGTAGCTCTTTTAGGGCAAGACAGTAATGGCTTCTAAATGTGGAGTTATTTGCGAATTTTGCTATTTTGTTGTAACATGAGTCCAGTTTGTCCATGTCTGTTTTCCTGATGTGGGTTAGTATTGGGGAAGCGTACAATAGGGTAGACAGTAGATGTGTTTGGGCTAGGGTGATTTGTGCTTGATCTGAAATGAACTGTTTGTGTTTGTATAGAGTTCCTAGCTTTTTATGTACCTTTTTAATGGTTTGAGAGAGATGGACATCAATGTGATGATCCTTCTCTATTATTACACTGAGGAGCTTAGTATGGGGTGAGGGAGAGATTGTTGTGCCATTTTTGGAGGTGATAGCGAAGGAGGTAGGTATGGTCCTGGATTTATTGGGGGTAAAGAGAAGTCATTTTGTCTTGTTGGGGTTTAGAATAAGTTGGATATCAGTAATTCATTTCTCGACAGAACAGAACGATTCTTGGGTAAGGTTTTGAAGGGTGGCTATGGATGGGACTGAGCAGATTAAGGTGGAGTCATCTGCGTACTGTATGAGTGATGCGTGCAGGGTGGAGGTATGTAGTTTATTGGTGAAAATTGTGAATAGTAGAGGATCTAGTATTGATCCTTGTGGAACGCCAATAGTAGTTGGTAGTAAAGGTGATAGTACACCCTGCCATTTGACTGCCTGTTGTCTATCAGAGAGAGAGTTTTTGAACCATGAATTAGTGGAGGGGACAAAGGACATTGTAGTTAAAGTGTCTAAAGTAGGTTGTGAGAGACCATGTTGAATGCCTTAGATAGATCTAGAAATATGGCTGATACAAAGTGATTGTTGTTTCTAAGTTGGTTAATCTGATTGGTGAAGGACAGAAGAGCAGTAGTTGGACTATGATTTGGGCGGAAGTCATGCTGTGTAGAGGAGAGAAGATTGTGGGAGATTAAGAAGTGCATTACTTGTGTGTGAATACATTTCTCTAGGAGCTTGGAAAGGGGGGTAGGATAGCAAAGGGGTGGTAGTTTGATAGCTCATAGGAGTTGCCACCTTTGTGTAGAGGAATAATGTATGACACTTTCCACAATTTGGGGATTTGAGCTTCTTGTAGGAGTGGTTAATAAGAACTGAGACAGGGACTCTGCAGCTAATTTTAGGAAATTAGTGGGTAAACCATCTGCTGTGAGGGTGGTAGGTTTTACTTTTAATAGCAGTTTTTTTTTTTTACCATGGAGGTTAGTACAGGTGAGAGTGTAAATCATTGTTATATGTGGTTGGCTTGAGTGTAGGATTATTGTTAGATAGTTGGGTAGATAATGTGAGAATAGATTCTGTGAAGTGGTGATTAAATTGAGAAGCTATGCTGTCATTGTTAGTCTTGGTGTTTGAGGCTGGGGTGGTAGTTTTGCCGGGTTTTAGAAGGGAATTGATAGCTTGCCAGAATTTTTGTGGGTTTTTGGAATGTTTGTTTTGGAAATTAAGGAAGTAGTTTTGTTTATCCATTTTTATTTGCTTTTTGGCCTGATTTCGAAGTTGTTGATATATTTGTCTATTTTGGCCAGTATTGTTCTTTTTCCAATTCTTCCAGGCGTTGTCCCTGGTTTTTAGTAGGGCTTTTGAGGTCCTATTTAGCCAAGGTGCATAGTTAAATTTGGTTCTACGTTTCTTAATGGGGGTTATTGTATTTATAACATTTATAAAAGTACTATTGAAAAAGTCGACTGCCTGGTCTAGTTCTGGAGTCTGTAGCGTGTGCCAGTTACATTGTTGTAGTATTCTATTGAGAATTTGTGAATTAACCATGTGGTCATCTCTAATTTCCTTATGTAATACGGGTTTGGGTATCTTTACCTGTTTATGAAGTAGGAATGTGGGGCAGTGGTCACTTAGTTCATCAGGTAGGCAGCCCACATGATAATTTTCTTTGTGGAAATTAACTAAAGTCCCGTTGAGAATGGATTGTTTTTTGGTTTTGTTGTCGATTCTGGTGGGCTCTTGAATTGATTGTGAGAAGCCAAATAAGTTAATTTGGTTTGAGGGATTGTTGGAGTTACATGTAAGCCAGTCTGGGTTTAGGTCGTCTAGCATGATAATTTCTTGGGAAAGGTTGGTTGTAGCCCATAGTAGTATTTCTTCTATTATAGGTGTGTTATTACCTGGGGGAATGTAACTGCAGATTATTTGGATTATTTTTTGTTTTTAATGGATGTAACAGAGCCTAATGTTTCTGCATTCTGAAATTTGGGAAGTGGGGTGTTTAGAGGCTGGAGGTTAAGTGTGTTTTTAAATGGAATTGCAACGCCATGTCCCATTTTGGAAAGTCTGTCTTGCCATAGGATACTATACCCTGGGGGGAGAATTTCTTCGTTTTGGGTGTTGGGTTTTAGCCAAGTCTCGGTAATAGTATATCTGGGGAGTAGTGAGCTATGAATGCATGTAGGTCATGTAGTTTGTTGGATATACTTCTTGAGTTTAGGTTAATAAAAGGAAGTTCTGATTTTTGTTTGTTTGAAAGAAGTTTGTTGAGTGGACCTGGGTTGGGGTGTATGTCTCCTGAGATTAGTAGCCATTTTTTGAGGAATATTTTGAGTTTTATAGCGTGGGCAAGGTCAGTGTGTACTCTATATGCTGTTTGTTTATTGAGAGGTATTTTGGTGTGTGTCTCTTGTGTATGAGAAATAGTGAGCTGTTTTTGAATAATGTGGAGCAAATTGCAATGATCTTGTCTGTCATTATGTGTTGTGTGAAAGGTACTGTTTGGTGGTAGTGTGGTGCGCATGGATGTGGTATAGGCTAGGGTAGTGAGAGTTAGTAGTAGTAGTAGTGATAGTATGGCCTGCATGATTTGTCTGAGTGAAGGGAGAGGGGAAGGTTGCAAGTGGATGGGTATGTTATGTAAGTAGGAGTGGATTTCCTAATTGATTGATGGTGATAGGCTGTTGTTGGTGGGGGTGTGATTATGAGGACTATAAGTGTAGGAGCACTGAGGGTGGGTGGGAATTGAGGGTAGGTTAGGGGAGTAGAGTGAGCCCGCAGGGTGAACGGAGCGGGAAAGAGCAAGAGAGCTGAGTACAGGAGAAAAAAGTATCAGCTGACTGGAGTTCAGTGGCTATATCAAGAGGTTTTGATTTTACTGTAGGTGAAAATTAAAATTGTAGACTTCAATATGGGCAGTGCAGTAAGGAGGGAGGGAATATATAACAGATATAGAGGTGGTGAGGTAGTATTTAAATGTCTACCAACTTTGCTATGTAGCTTTTGGGATTTGATATAAAAATGTATTTTTACCCTTTTGGTTGGTGGAATAAATAAATAAATAAAATAAATAAAAATTATTAGTTAGCTGCACTGTGTGACTTACCATACATTTCAGAGTATTGATGTGCTACTTGAAAAAAATGAAGATTGCTATTACTATTGCTATTACTGTTATTATTAGTATTAATAGGTAACTTAATTCCTGTTCCATCTGATTGAAATTGTATTACATTTGTATGTCACTAAGCATAATCTCACTTCTGCTTACATGAAGTCACAATCAGCCCTTACCCCGTCTGTAACCAGTCTAATAGCACTTGGTGTTTTAAAGCAATATATTAACTGCAATATGCTTATGAGAAACATTTTGTTGCTCCCACAATGATTCAGTTTGTGAAAGGTGTAGATAGTTAATGAATCCAGAGGCCTTTCTCTCACAGCATTGTGCACTCTGTAAACAAAAAGCTCCACCAATCTCCATTTCTTGGTTTAAACCCTATCATGCATTCAGACCTATGGGCATCTGTGAAGGAGTGTCAGTCTATGTCAGTAACTCCTCCCTCACACCATGGCATTTACCTTATGACCCCAACTTTGAAATTTTGGAAATCCAAGTCACCATACACAAGATCAGCTAAAATTTTATAGCAAAATGCAGATTACCTTCCATCTCCCCTCAAATCATGATAGCTACTTTAATGCTAATGTCAGTCTTAACGGAAATATCTGCCCACTCCTACAGCTGATCTCAAATCTTAGGTTTCTTTTCTTCCTATAATATGGTTCCAGTATTGAATAGGTACCAGAAACCTGCTTGTACTTTTTAAAACTTTTATTTTCTTGCATTGGAACCAAAGGAAGAGAAAGCCCATCTACTTTTTATTTTATTAAACTTAACTTCTCATGCTTTGCAAAGGAATCCATCTCCACCTGTGTGACATATAATTAAATCTCTAGTTTACCCTGTCAGGTACTGCTGTTAATCTTAGATAAGCAATTAATCCTGCTAATGTCAGGAACACAGCAGGTGATATAAAAAAGACAGAAAGCTGTGGAAATGTTTTCCATTGCTTTTATTGCAGAGAGGAGGAGAACTTAACACTCCCCTTTCATACCAAAACAAAGCAATTAGATCAGTCTGGGGTTTAAAGCAGTTATCACCTATTCTGGCAAATTTACACAAGCAGCAACACAGTATTGAAATGCTAAGCCTTAAATGTTGGTTATTTATAATAGTTTATACGTCAAGATAACTTAAATGTGGTATCGGATTTCTGTGACAATTAGAGAAAAGACAGAAAATATTTTTTCTTGTAAAGTATCAATAACATTTAACATTTTCAAGCCCCCCCCCCCACACACACACACAGGACAGAACTGCAGAGAAACAAGGGCCCTGTCAATTAGGTGCACTGATAATGCTGATAAAAGGTCTTTTATACTTTTCTGTGACATCCTACCAGAAGGGGATGCATATCTGATACATGCTGATTCATGGTAAGAGATTCCCACTGACTTTGATTCAGTCCTTACATTGATAGAGTGCATGAGCATTTTGTAGTCCACAGAGGAAATGTGACCATTGATGGCAACCGTAATGTATAGCTGAATTTACTTTAAAGTACATTTACTATGTGCTCTTGCATTAAAAATATTAAGAAAAGGAAATCAGAAATACTTGACTGCGTGTGAATGAACGTGCATGCATGCACACACACACACACACACACACACACACACACACACACACACACGCACGCACGCACACGGACAAGCACACAAAGACAGTCAGACATGTGCATGTAAACACAGTACTCAGTTCACATATAGTATTCTACATGCTACTTACATTTTTATACACTCACTCACACACACACAGATATATTATTTTTGTGTGTGTGTGTGTGTGTGTGTGTGTGTGTGTGTGTATGTATGTGTGTTTATGTGCAGACACATATACAGTTGCAAAAAATTTCCATTTTGATTCATTTTTCTTTAAAGGACATGCAGTACACACACAAGCACATAATCTAGTTCTCCGTTACACACACACGCACACACACACACAGACTCGTGTTTGCACACATGTATACACACACAGATGTACAAACACATACTATATATACGTGTGTGTGTGTGTGTGTGTGTGTGTGTGTGTGTGTGTGTGTGTGTGTGTGTGCGCGTGCACTTGCATTTTGGGTGCATATAGTTTGTTATTTATAATAAACGTAACATAGTAGAGTTAAGCATTATTAATGTATACATTCTAGTAAATTTTGCTTAATTTTTACTTATTCACTGTCACACACTGGCTACGTTTTGTACATGAAATATTTGTCAGTGTCTTTATGTCTGTATTTTTTTCTTTGTATTGCTAAGTGCATTTGTTACGTGTTATATTTGCAAATGTAGCCTGAGTTGTGGCTGAAAAGGGTCCTAGGACCAGTTCCAATTTTTTCTTTTGATCATCATGTCTCCAGTGTTACAAGATAAATTCTTCTTTCTTGCTCAACTATTAATTAAGGGCATCACATTCAGAGCAGTGAAGCCCCTACTTCCACTGTCCTCTTTGGCAGACATCTTTTTGTATTCAGTTTCATATAAACTCTCTTGAGATGATCTATGTTTTGCCACTCTCCTAGACCTACTATGTCTTCATAGAAGTAATGATTCCTCAGATACTTGTACGGAAGACCTCAATATTTGTCAATAAATTTATAGGAAACTGTGGCAAGCCAGGTTCTTATACCAGCCAATTCTTTACCTATGGAAAAAAAATTCCTCTGCAAATTAAGCAACTTATTATATTAACTGCATTCATAACTAAACTAAACAGTTGGATGGGGAACTCACAAATTCTTCCTAGACCTAACCTATTTGACAGCAAGGCTGGAGGTAACTCTAGAAGATGTTTTTTGGCTAGAATGCTAATAGTCTGATGACTGCCTGCATAGTATCTACTTATAAACTGTGGACCTATTATTTATATACAGGGCATACTGTTTTTATGCTTATTAATCCAGTTTCAGAATAATAATGTTGTGAGATTCATATGTACTGCAGTGGTATTTCAAGTTTCCAATGTCATGATTCAGAAAAGGATGATGACATCCTTTTGTGGAATATGGGTGTATAGCTTATAAACCAACTGATTTTTACAGAGTTATAAAATAACATTCATTTGTAGTTTTATATCCTAATACTTTGAAGTAGAAATGTGTATTTTATAAATGCTGCTCAGGGAAGCAGTAGGTTGATGAAGATAAATTTCTCAAACTGGCAGAATACTCTTGAATTAATATGTATGGGTTGCTGCATTTGCCATCAAAAAGTGACTGCATATTTGCTCCAAATGCTGTAAATTGGCTGTAACAGTTAATAACTAATACTATATGTGTTAATTGCTAATTTTAGATTTCTTCCAGTTGATTGCACTAACTAGCATAGAAATGTAACGTGTCCATGGAGACTTCTCCTTCCCTTCCAGGCTTGAAATAACAGGCAGATGCTATCTGCAATGCATGCCTGCAAAGAGGTAATTATCAACATTAGCATTTTCAGTGCTAGGCAGCACAGGGCAAGAAAGCTGGAGTGTAGAAATCCTGCTGAGAGTTGTAAACAGAAATGCAGATTAGTGGTGCAGAAAGAGAGCACAGGTTTGCTTCACTGAAATTACACTGAAGCACTCTTTGTAATAATATGGCAGGCATTTTAGAGTCTGAGAAATGATAGTTTCTGGCATCAGCCAAGCTGCTTTTCAGATATTTTCTTTTGATGTGGTCATTGCTAAACAGGGTGCATGCAAACTGTAATCTTTATTGTGATAATAAAATAGTTACTAATGCTTATGTGTAGTCTTTTGTGTGTATGTACATTGATCTTTTTCAGATTTTAAATATTTAGAGATGTTTTGCTGATTGGTGCATATTGTTATGCAAATGACACTTTTCATTTGTGTTATAAACTGTTGTGAAGCATGCAGTTGTTTTTTTCACCATCCCTTGAGACACCACCCATTGTGTCCTTGAGTATGCACAATCCTTTCCACTTCCCAAGAGAGGTGAGAAGGCCATGCCACTTCATTTATCTCCCTCTCTGCCTAATTCCTCTAGTTGAACCCTGATTGCCTGAATCACAATTGAATATCTGCCCCTCTCTCTGTGCCATAGCCTTAGGCTATGTTTAGCAAATATTGAACAGCATTGTTGCAGTCATCTTCTTCTAGTGCCTGAAATTAGTCAAGAGTTGCTTAGCCAAGAGTAAGAACTATTCATTATGATTTATTGTCTGGTAAGTAATGGCCCTGTGGGGTATTTGTTGTTTTTTGGCAGTGAAAGTAGTCCAAAATAATCAGTGATCCCTGAAACAGGGGAATATGTAAGAGGAACAGAGGACCTTGTTGGCTGGTTTGTATAGAACCAGTCAGTTAAGATATGAATACCAGAAAGACAGTTAGGATGGGTTGACTTTTGAATGGTTTGTTAGAATCTATGCCTTGTGAGGATGGAAAAGGAAGAAACCATCCATGCATTGCTACTGGTGTCTTAACAAAGAATAGTTAAAAGGAGTTCACACAGTAACTGTTATAAGGTAGACGGGGGCTTGTATAATACTGCAGTCAGAATCCTGAGTAAATTACCTAGCATATATGCAGTAATTATTCATTTGGATGCCAGATCATTGCGTTAGGGGCATTGCAATAAGTAAATCATTGATATCCTTCCTGGCAAGGAGAAGGATGTCTCCTCTAGTGTGGGTTTGTGGTCTTTGGCTTTAATGTAGGGTATAGTTTTCAAAATACTGAGTGGAATAACATTTTCAGGTTTTAGACAGGTTTCATTTACCCTGCAAGGTCCTGTTTGCGTTTGTCAATCCATAATTCAAAGTCTGTGAATTTGTAACAAATATTACACAGATTAGTATACACAGTTGTTTAGTATTTAATGTCTATAGGTACTAGAGTAGTAGCTGTAGGTATTTACTTTTTGTATTATGTGTGCACCAAAACCTTTACAGGTGCATAAAAGAAGATATAGAATGATAGAGAGATGGAATGCTACCCAGTAAACTATGGTAAAAATGTCTTATTTAAAAAGTATAAAACTGAGAAGACAGTCTTCTTCTTCTTTCGGCTTTTCCCGGTTAGGGTTCACTACAGCGGATCATCTGTCCGCTCATGATTGGCAGTAGGGTTTCACAGTGTCGAGTTGCCAGCCCGGCGCCCAACCTTCCACAGAAGGCACACACGCACACCTAGGGCCAATTTAGGCTATAATAGATTACAGTCGTAAAATGCAAATATAAAATTGTGATATCCAGATAAATATATGTTCCTAGTATGCAGTGGCGGCTGGTGACTTCAAATCAAAGTGGGGCTGCAGGAGACAGCTGAATGGATAGGGTCAATGGGAAGCGGTGCAGCCAACTAGAAAGGGGAGGAGCTATGCTCAAAACCACAAAAACTGTAACTTTAATTAAATACGCTGCCCTGGGTGCCAAACCATCATTATGAGAGTCCAATCAAGACAAAATGAAGTGTAGAAGAAATAAAAATATTTCAGTGCATTGGCTACGTGACAGCTTACTTAATATCTAGATGAAAACAGAAAGGTTGTGAGGCATGAAAAAATAAATTACTTCTTAAATACATTACTGGAATGCCAGTCAAAATGAAGTATAAGAAAATCAAGCAGCACTCAACTCAAACCACTTCTCCTTGTACTGCAGTTCTAATTATAATTTATATTCAGCTTTATTAAAGTACCAAGTATCATGCTGAAAGTAGCAATCTCTGTGATAGCCCCACTTGTAAAAATGTTTCTTACCCAAAAAAGACCTGCTGCCTGAACAACTATCTACTTGTTTCATGGGGAAAACATGATCAAAGTAAAAAATGAAAAGCATACAAGAAACAAGCTCAAGATACATTGCTTAAAGGATTACAGCACAGGTTATGGACCAACCATGATAGATTGGCATTCTGTTTAGTTTACAGGTAAAGCCTGCAAAGATGACTGCAAGTCTCCAACAAATGTAATGAGCTTCTTAAAATAATGTAATCCTGTCCATTATTACACATACTGTCATATGCATTTCAATACCCAAGGCTTATACGTCATCTAGTTATGTAAGTATTCTCTGCATGGCAACAACAGAAAGGCTTTCAATGTTGGCAATTCTTTAACAGTATGCTTATTAAAGCTTACGTGCATCTTACAATATCAGACAACAGGCACTTTCTGAATAATAATAAGCATAAATCAACAGTATAAAAATATGACAGAAACCAGAACATTCTCCAAAATCAAGGACAGATTAAAAAGCCACTGTAGTACTTGTGTCTACCTTGGATGGGGGGATACTCTGCACATTTACACTGCATGACTGCTTCTTGCCTTGCTTGGACACATCCAGAGTCACTACATGGGGGAGTGAGGGGTAACAAGTATGTCACAATTTGAAATGTCTCTGTCTGACCTTGATGGTCCTGACACATTTGCCATACCTCTCAACCTCAAAGCAAGAAATCTGGATAAAGGCCCAAAAATAAGGACAATTTTTAAATATTGCTCTTATAAACTTAGAAAGATAATAGAATAGTCTTGCATTAATGTGAATTTCCTGAAGGGTATGAAATCTGAAACTCAAATGTCTGTCATTATTTTCTAACTTCAGTCTTTAATGATTTGCCACTAATTTGCCAAAAAAACACAATTTTATGAAAAATGGACCAAAAATGTGATGCAAAAATATAAAATAGCAACTCAATACAGCTGGGAACCTGTCAAAGAAGGGACACTTTTTTAATATTAGTACTGCTAACTTGAGCAGCTGACAAAATAAAAGAATCTACATGCATTTCTGAAATAAAAGTAATGTATAACTCTGATTATTACAGTTATTTATTAATTGTAAACCCTCCACCTTTTCTTCCAAATTGCCATTTTGCAGAGGGATTATTAGGGGAAGAGCAACATTTTGAGCCAAAATCTGGGAAATTTGAGAGGTTTGGATATGCCTAACAGCCTATGGAACAGCATTGAAACCCACATTGAAAGAAAATACATTTGGCTAGTGACAGATAAAGATTAACTTTGGCCTGTTTTCAAATGATAGGCCCCTGAACACAAAACATACATGTGTTCTGTGATGCCCCTTCCTGATTGCATTAACTTATATTCTTTGTATAATACAGTACAATTGTTAGAGGATGTTTTAAATGTATTGTTTTGAACATTTTTCAGTAAACAATGAAACAAAATGCATGCACCAATAATGACAATACTGCCCAGTTGAGAACATTTCCATCATAAAAGTCTACTCAAACTTCTACAATCCACCAGTATCAGTAAATATGCACACTCTCTGCAGAAGTAAAAGTCATCTAAATAATTCCACATTAAAAAGATCTGTAACTAATGAAGAGGTTGCTGCTAGCAAACAACTTTATATTTCATTGTTTCATCTACAAATAAAGTGCCTGTTGCCCTTGAGGAATAAATTGCCTATATTACATTAAAAAAATGATAAGCTAGCAATATTGCAATAGGGAATGGATGGCAAATAACGGATGGGTTCATAGTTACTAGGTATCTTCGCCAAAGAGGACATTCTCAAGATGGCATCATCCACCCCATTTACAACACAGTACAATATCGGCAATGCATCTACATACTGTGGGAGTAGAACCCACAGCCTTCTGCATCAAAAACAAGTACATTACCTGTTGTGCTATTAACAGTGCAAGCGGTCTCAGGATACGTAGCACTAAATTTCTCTTCCTCTGCACTTCTCAGCTTCTTGTAAAATTTACTCAACACTCTGCTATATCTCTCAACTTTGCAGCACAAGAAATCTGGAAAAAAAACAAAATGTATTGGGGAGGGACAAAAGCCAGGGACACGTTTTAAACTTTGCTTGTATAATCTTGGAAAGTTGCTAGAATAAAATGCTGTTACCACCATGCATTTCACTACCAAGGCTTGAACACAGGACCCTTTGCAAAACAGTCAGAGCAACATACCACTATGCCAAATCAGCTGTTTTGTGAAAGAGAGGAAGACTGAAACTTAAATGGCTACCATTTAGTGAATTCAGTTATCACCATAACTGTCAACCTTTTAGCACAAAACACCTGGACAAAGCCAGTAATGGGGGAATACAGCCCTCAAACGTATTCAGTGAATTAAATTCTCACCATAGTTCTCAACCTTAGCACAAAAAACCGTGACGAAGCCAATAATGGGGGAATACAGCCCTCAAACATGTTCAGTAAATTCAGTTCTCACCATAGCTGTCAACCTTAGCACAAAAAACCTGGATGAAGCCAATAGTGGGGGAATACAGTCCCAAAAATAGGGACAGATTTCAAATATTCATCTTATAAACTTAGAAAATTGCAAGAATAAAAGGTTTTGTGTTACTATGTACTTTCTGAAGAATATGAAGTGTGAAATTCAAATGCCTGCCAATTTTATTTATTTAACATTTGTTAACCAGAAAACTCTGACTTGGAACAAAAGCCAATTTTCAGCACTGGCCCAGGGAAAAATACTGCAGACACATGTCTTTGTAACATGGGAGGACACCAGAGCAAACCCACACAAACACAGAGATGACATGGAGACTCCACACAGAAGGCACCCCAGCCAAGAATCAAACCAGAGAACCTCTAGCTGTGAGGCAACAATGCTACCACTACACCATCAACTATTTAAGAAATTAAAAACTCAGAAACCACAGATTTTATGAGGAACAGAACAAAATATGAGGCAAAATTCTGCAAAACATTTATAAATGGTGGTGGGTAGGGAATTCAGGTTCTTGTTACCTGCACCCAATGTACAGGATTCAAGCCTGAGGTATTCTCTAACCACCACCAGCAGTCTCTCTAGCCACCAGTATAAACCAACTGGGGCCACACACACACACATTTACTTCAGTGCATTACTCTTATTTGCCTGTTAATATATGGCAGTGCATAAACTGGACAGGACATTTTGTTCAAAATAGATATATTACTCTTCACTCTTCAAAGAAATGATGTACATTTTATCTGTACCTGCAGAGACAGAAAAATATGTTCACTATGTTTTATGTGCATCAGTAAAAGACAGTGAATGGCGACTTATTGCCCTGGCATCAGAACTGCACTGCACTTTACAAATGTTCTCTACTAACTAGCACAGAAAGTTAATAAATTCTCAGTTCTGAGTAAATTAGCCAATGTTCTTCATAGAAGGCAGAAGCATATAGACCCTGTTTTATGTTTACAGTGCCATAACTTAAATTCTGCTAGAAATAACAATGGCAAATGTGGCCACCATGTTCTAGGAATATAACATAAAATGCAAAATTCCAAAAACAACTCTGACCCAAAATCACCGACTGTGATAGAACAAAAGAGGCAACTAAGTAAAACAAATCTTCTTTATTTTCTTCTCTTTTTTGGAGGAGAAGAGGAGTGTGTTTTCTACAATAACATAAAATGTAGCCTAAGCTTGGGCACCTGAATTTCACAGAAACCACTTGGCTTAAATAGGTCTTGAGTGTGGTTTCTGCAAAACCAAGCAAAACCTAATGTACCCATGAAAGTTGTGTGTGGCCAGACGTCTGACATTTCTGAATTTGTCAGTCCACATTTGCAACTTCTCATAGCTTGCACAGAGGTAGCACATTATGTCTGATCTTTCACCAGCATTAACAGACGCCTCCTCTGATGCTGGATGCTATTTGAATAGTGGTCTCTTTGATGGTCTGATCCTTCTGTATAAGAAAGTACTGCCTGAGGATATTCAAGCCAAAGCAAAAAGAAACAAAAAATAAAAAAGGCGAGTGCAAATCCAAATAAAAAGCTTTAAATACTGAATGTAAACCACATACAAAATAAAATGCAAAGAAAAAGAAATACACACAAACAAACACACACACACACGTGCGTCTCCCATACCTGCAATCCGTAACACACACACACACACACACACACACACGAGTCTCCCGTAGCTGCAATCGGTAACACACACACACACACACACACACACACACACACACACACACACACACACACACACACACACACACACACACACACACACGAGTCTCCCATACCTGCAATCCATAACAGCTTCAGCTTTCTCCTGCAGCTTTCTCCTGCAAACGGTAATCCTGTGTTCGCTCCGGAATGCAAACTTCTAGTTTCTGGTTTCTCCGGTCTACATGGACTGCTGACTCTGCAGTCTGATCCCCTTCCAGTCTATGTGGTTAGCACCACATAGACCTCTGGGAAATCATCAGTCTGCTTCCTTCTTCCTGAATCCGGTCAGACGTCTGGCCACACACAACTTTCAAGGTAAGGCAGCAGTCCGAATTCACTTTGTATGGAGGATTTGTAGGACTTGTACCACTGTGGTTCACAGCTGGGGGGGCTGCAGTCCGATATCACGAGCCACCACTGCTAGTACGTGTGGGGAGAGTCGATTACACTTGCTATGGTAAAGGTAGTTAATGTGTGTAATACATATTTGGTTTTGGAAAAATGTCAGTTTTGCCATGAATGAAACATTTGTTAAGCATGCAGGCATGCATCAGGTATTAATTTTGAGTGATTTAAGGCAATACATAGGGCTGCTAGATAAATGTATACTCCAAAGTGGATGCAATTGATTGTGTTAGGATAAGTGGCAAATAATAAATCAGATATAAGTATTTAGCAAAATATGCTTCCTTGCATATTTATGTATGTAAGTATGTATGTATAATGTATTATTTATTTATTTCCTTTTCTTGACTAGGATAGTTTGTCTGGGCCTTAGCCCATTTTTGCTGAGACCTGGTGAGAAAAGTTCCACAGGTTGTGTAATTTATAGTGAATTTTGCTATTTTAGAAATATTGCAGTATAGCATGCAGAGAGTACATTACATATACAGAATGTATATTCAAAGGCTTTATTTACACTGACATTCTTCTTCATAGGTTCATAGGTTCATACTAGGCTATCTGCCCTAGGGCATTTATGAGCCTAGCCAGAGTATGTTTGGCTTTCGCCACCCATTTTAAATTAATTTTGCTATGCCCTTTTTCGAGGTTAGTATACTGTGCCTCTGTCTAACAGTGACACAGAAGTGATACCCGGGGTAAACCTATGATCTCCCATCCGCTCATCAAGATTCCTCTTGAAAAGAGTCAATGAGGGACTCTGCCTAACCTGGACTGGGATTTTATTCCAGAGTGAAGGGAGCCTCTGGGTTATGAATCTGTCCCTCCAGCATGTCCTATTTATTTCAGTGCTGAGGTTCAAGTCTCTCGTGTAGCTCGATGGGATTTGGATTTTTTGAGGTGCAGCATGTCCCTTAATTCCGGGTTGGACATGGCCTTATACGTCAGGCACAGGTCACCTCTGAGCAGGCGGTATGCCACTGAGTAGAGCTGGAGTTTCTTTAACCGGGCAGCATATGGCATCTGTTTGAGCCCTTTGATCCTCTTGGTGAGGTACTTTTGGGGTCTTTCCAGTTGCTGCAGGTGTTTGGTAAGGTACATCCCAAAAGGGGCATTGTACTCAATTATGGGCCTGATGAGGGATGAGTAAAGAGGCACGATGACCTCCCTAATCTAGATGTGAATCCCTTCATGATTAGGTGGGCTATATAAAAGGTTTTTCTAACCACTTTGGCCACGTGGTTGTCAAATGAGAGATTGCTATCCACTTGCTTCTCCAGGTCCCTAATTACTTCTTCTCTATGGATTACCACCTATGTGGTAATTTGTGGGCACTTTGTTTTTGCCAACGGGGATGACTATACACTTTTTGGCATTTAGCTTGAGGCCATGGCTCTGGCACCATTTGTCTTTTTCTGAGGACCTTTTGGAAGATGCTTGTGTCGGCTGGAGAGTCGATTATGGCGCCCAGTTTGCAGTCATCTGCGAACTTGGTCAGCCACAGTCCTTCTGTGTTGGCCTGTACCTCCGAGAAATATATACCAAACAAGAGAGGTCCCAGGACTGAGCCTTGTGGGAGCCACTTGTAACTGGTTTGGAGTCTGACATGGCTCCAGCAATTCTAACCATGTGGGTTCTGTCCTTGAGCCAGTTTGCAACCCATCTAGTGACATAGGGGTTTATATTTAAGCTGGTTAGCTTATCTATAATGCCCGAGTGGGGTATTGTATCAAAGGCTTTTGCGAGGTCCAGATAGGCTGTGTGGACCACCTTCCCTTCGTCAATGGCCTTGGTGACTGTTTCAAAGAAGTCAACCAGGTTTAAGAGGCAGGATCTGCCCTTAACAAAGCCAAACTGGGTAGGATCCAGTGTCTGTAGGTCCCCAATATCTTTATTTATGAGGTCCATGATGATCCTTTCCATAGCTTTGCAGACCAAGCTAGTCAGGCTTATGGGGCGATAGTTTCCAGGGTCTGTTGAGGCACCACCTTTGTGGAGAGGGACCACTGTTGCTGTATGCCACTCTTTGGGTACATATCCTGTAGTAAGGCTGAGATTGAACAGTAGTTTTATGTTTGGGTTTAGCTCTTCTTGGAGTTCATGTAGGGCGCAGCCTGGGACACCGTCTGGTCCCATTGATGCTGTGTTTTTGCTTTGGAGAGCGGCTCCCACCTGAGCATCTGAGATGTCAGGGGGGCAGCACTCTGCTGGGATAGATATTTGCCCTTTTGGTGGGGAGGGGGGGGGGAGAAGTTTGCGCTGAACCTGTCAGCTAGGATGTTGGCAATGTCTGTGGGATCAGTGTATTTTTTGTCATTTTGGACTAATTCTGAGCATATCTGGGAATTCCCACCCAGGTTCCTAACATAACTAAAGAAAGCCTTGTGATTATCCTTACTGTCCTGTGTAATTTTTCTCTCGAAGCTGGCCTTTGATGATTTTATGAGTGCCCTTAGTTTTTTGCTAATACTGATCAGAGATGCCTTCCCTTTTTGGGATTTTGCTCTATCATGTAGTAGCTTCCTCCTTCTATTGTATAGTTTGTTTATAGCTGGGGTCCACCAGACAGGTCGTCTGCCTTTGGAGGATTGGGTCTTGGTTTTATTTTGGATTGCATGATCCATGCAGTCCTGAAGGTGTTCATAGAATGCATTTATAAAGGATTCTGCGGTCTGGGCCGTATTTTCCACAGGCCCGGGGGCTTTGAAGGATTCCACCTCGGTTTTGAGGAGTGTGAAATTTGCTTTAGAGAAGTTTTTCACTGTGGTTTTCTGGGCAGGGGGTGGGGTCGGGATGTGAATATCCAGTGAGAACAGTTTATGGTCTGATCTTACCAGTGAGGGATACACTTCTGGTCTGGAGCATAGAGTCCCCATGTTGGTGATGATCAGGTCCAGTATGTTTTCCCCTCTTGTGGGAGTAGTAACAAGTTGTTCCATAGCATTTGAGTTTATGAATTCTAGGAACCTTTGGGCAAGGGTGTTGGAGCTAGAGTAATGCTCCCAATCTATGTTTGGGTAGTTGAAGTCGCCCAATATAATGGTGTTCGGAGAGACCTTCATATTTTCCAGTGTTCTCAGGAAGGCCGAGTGGTGTTCCTGGGTTTGGGAGGGAGGTCTGTAGCAGGCTATAAACTGGAAGGCAGTTTTACCCACTGTTAGTTGCACATGGATAGTCTCTGATGCTTCGTGCTTTGCCACCAACCTGGAGGTGTGGGTATCTTTGATGAATATCGATACTCCCCCTCCTTTTGTGGTTTGGTCCAAGTTTTGGGGCCGAAAAGCATGGTATGAGGTATAACCTGGTAGTGCTGGGGTGCTCTCGGGACCCCTGAACCAGGTTTCTGTTACTGCACAGATATCGATGTTCTCCATGCTAAGGAGAGTTTCGAGTGCGTGCATCTTGAGGTTTAGACTTCTAGCGTTGAGTAGCATTACTCTTAGTTTCTTATCCCTTGTGATACCTATGGAGGTGGGTTTGTCTTTTGAGCCTTGCCTAAAAAGGCACTATGGGGGGTAGCAAGAGCCTTTGCCAATATCCGAAAGCCCAGGGGTGACAGGTGCAAGCCGTCCCTAGCAAAGCATCGTGGCTTGTCGTGCATATCATCCCAAGCTGATAGGCATTGGATCCCCTTTGAATGACACCAATACTTAAGCCAATTGTTGAAATTGATTATCTTGTCTTCATACTGTGGCATCATTCTTGGTGAGGGTAAGATGCTACTCAAGGTCAGGGTCATACCAGCCTGGGCTACTTGCTCAGAGAGCTCCTCTATGTCTCTTTTCATGTAGTCCAGGGAGGTACGTCTCAGGTCATTCACACCAGCATGGACAATGACTGAGTCATATTTGTACTTGCCTTGGAGTGACCTGAGTGCTTGTGTTATGTGGCGGATCCTAGCGCCAGACAGGCTGCTCACCGTGACCTTCTCCTTGTTCAGCCTGGTGAGCGGGACGTCAGTGTGCCTGACGATAGAGTCACCTATTACAAGTGTATCAGGTGTGTTGTTTAGCCTTAAGGGCTGTGACTGTTCGGCACACTGGCTTTGTGAGATATGTGTTGCACGTGTTTTTTTTTGGGGTAGCGGTTGCTTGGGTGTCTGCTTTGGAGGTCTCTGCTGCTTAGGTAGATCTTTATTTAGAGCCTCCGAGTATGTTTTTCTGTGATTATGTGTTTGGTTTGCTGTCGTGGTAGGTCTATGTGAGACTGGAATTGTAGTGAGTGTGGTTTCCTTCTCCTCCTGACTGGTTTTGCCAGTACTGAGTTGAGAGAGCTTAGCCTCCTTCTTAAATAAAAAAGACAACAAATATTCAGAAATATACAGTATAGCATGACAAGAGATGTTTACAGAGTGTACATTTCCCTGGCATTACTATTTACAGTGACAGTCACATCCAAAAACAATTCAGATACTGATATGTCACAGTTATTACAGCTAGTTTACATAAGACTGGAGATTTAAATACATATAGTTGTATGGTTAGAAAAAAAAGTAAGAATTGAGTAATGAGGATAAAGGGGATACAAGGAGATTAGAAAGTAGCTTTGTCTTATTTGGTAATAAGAGTGCAAACGTTAAGTAAATTCAGTGAGTTGTTACACGAGCAGTTAGTTATGTTTGTGCATAGTCTTATAGCTTCTGCAGAAACAATCTCCAGGTTTGTTTCTGTTCTTCTTGGGCTCGTCTCTGTTCTTATGTCTGAGGGAATAATGTTCCAGGCTTTTGCAATATGTACTGAGTAAAGTGAATTTCTATGTTGGTTGTTGGATTTGTGTGTGAGACTTTGGTGTAGACGTTGAGTGATGATTTTATTAATGGGTGGATGTTTGCCTTGTGGAGGATATTATGTGCATGTTAAGTTGTGCTTGAGGCAGGGTTTGTTGGAGATATAGGTACTGTAATTGCTAGAGTAGTAGACAATGGTGTGTTTTGATTGGAGGACAGGTTTCAAATTTAGCTATTCTGTAGAAACATTTTTAATTTGTTTAGCAGTGTTTTTTAAAGCGTTTTTAGGAAAGGGGAAAAAGTATACAGTAGAGTATGGGAGAAGCAGTGCTTGTGTTGGTTGTATACATGCTTAGTCTGTTTTAAGTAAGGTTCAACTTTACATATCTATTTTTTGTTTGTTTTTACACTAGTGTAGTTGTTATGCTGCTCAAACATTAACTTATGATCAAATATTATTTTTAGTAGTTTGATATGGGTTACTGGTTCAAGTGCAATTTTGTTAGCAGATGTTATGTCATGTTAGTCTTTGTTATAATTAATGGGTTTGATATTTTATGTTTTCTTGATTTTACTCAGAGTGGTGATTTCTTCTCCAGTTTTCTAACCAATATTTGTCATAGTCTGGATTTGACCAGTGTCGTCCATTTTTTCAACATATGTCTTTGCTTTATATGTGTAAAATTTTATTCTTATTGTCATTACAAGCTCATCACCTAGATAGGCTGTCATAATGTCTTTTGTTCTCCCACTACACTTGCCACTGTGGCTCCAACTTCAGAGTCATTTGACTACCCCATGTCCCAAGTGTTTCTCTCCATCCAGTTGCTTCATTCTACAAAAAGTGAAACAAGCACATATTCCTTCTGCAGCAGCAGCAGTAGTCAGACTTATCATATCTCACTACCTAAAGAACTTGCACAGCTGAATTTCACCTGCAGTTGGCAAAAAGTTCACAAGCAACAAATAAAGTTAAATCTGTGTAAGGCAATATGCAAATAACTTAATGTGTTAAGTCTAGTGTGCATTGTTTTGTAGTGTTGAATCTGCTGGAAGGATATCCCCAACCCCACTCACTCAGCCACACTCACAGGCCTTTTACTGCTGAAGGTGAAGCTACATTAACACTTCAGTATATTTCACTCTTATCAGTGTAATATATCCCTGGGAAAACATTGAAAAGCCCATAACTATAAAATTAGATGCTGTGACTTGAGACAAGTATTTAGAGTTCAGACAAATTTTCTTTTGTATCCATGAACATCCTACCTCACTGATTGTTTATGGTGGTAAACCATCTGGGGGGTTCTTCCCACTCCGTTTGCTCCACTCCCCTGCCTTTCCCTCATATCCCACCCTCCCCCAGCACTTCTATTCTTATCCTAACCAAACCACACACCCTCATTCCTATGATCCAGTTTCATACAACCCTACCTTGTCCACACCCACATTTCATGCACAACTTACTTTCTTTTATTTAGCCAAACTTATCTACTCTCCCTTACATCTATCACCTTGAATTCACATGCCCACTGCTATGTTTTGCATCTTACTCTACATTACCATCACAATACAATCACCACTTCAAACTATTTTAAATTAACTGCAGGCTTACCACATTCTCTTCTACTATACATACAAACTAGCATTGCACCATAAATTTACTACTGACCAATCACATCTCCCCCACCCATCCTTATCACAAAAAGCAAGGTAAAACACCTAACCACCCTATCAAAGCCCACTCTGAAGTCAAAACATTTCCAACCTTACCTTCAGCTGCACACATATCATATAACTGTCTTTATTTACACCTGATATTACATTCAAATACACAAATTCCTCTTTTACTATTTTAAACTCGTTGTTGCAGTTGACATGCTCCTCCTAACTTGCTAAGCCTCTTTACTCTTAATTCTCAATCTCACTACAGCTATATCATTCATTCAAGCTTTCTCTCCTTACACTAGTTTTATTACTCTTTATCTTTATTGACCTATTTTTAATCAGCCAATGACCATGTTATTGCAATTTAAAATATGTATAAATGTATATAGTAAAATCTCTTGCACATTAGCTTATATGCTCACCAGGAGTATTGTATTTTACTAACAATAGCTGTTATATACTTTGACAATTGTAACTTGCTATATTGTCTTTATGTAAGTGTCTTGGAGCTTTTCTCCTCTGGCCTCTACTAAAAATGGGCATGTATCCAGTTAGACTAGCCCGGTCAACAAATGTAAAATAAAAAAAATAAAATAAAAATAAATATCTTTACATACCCTCACACACCAATACCCATCAACAACCTCCTCAAACCCTCTCCCCAATAAACAACACAGCTTCTCACATATCTACTCCCAACTTTTCCCCTATACCCTCCCATTTCATTCAAGCCACAAACTGGTCTGCTCACCTCCTATGAAACTACACTTGACACCAACACCCTCACCTAGAAACAAAAAACACTTTCCATGGTACACATTCCTCATTACCTGTCTACACAAATGTGGAGACATACATCCTAACCCTGGCCCATCCTCTAATCCTAACCACAAGAGTAACACCAAATATTTAAACATACTTACACATAACCTTAGAAGTATATGTAATAAAATAGCCCCACTGCATGCCTGGATTGATCAAAATAAACCTGACATACTAGCCCTTAATAAAACATGGCTACACCCCAATGTGAAAGACTCAGAAATAATACCTCCAAACTTTGGAATAACAAGAAGAGATAAATCTAAAAAAGGGTTAGGGATAGCACTTCTGTATCCCTCTACACTCAGCAATATACCCATCTTTTCCAATGCTGAGGTACTAATCTCCTTTTTGAACCTCAATATATCAAAAATAATTTGCATAATAGTAATATAAATCCCACCAGGTAACAATATACCAGTGTTGGAAAATATTTTTTCCTGGGCATCCCAAACAATAAACTTTGAAACAATAATCTTAGAAGACGTAAATATAGATTGGCAAACCATAGCTTCCAACTCCCCCACAAATAGTATAAATTTGTATGTTTTTTTTTCAGCTTATCAGTGCTCCAACAAGATACAGGAAAGATCTTGCCTGCCAATCTACCTTAGACTGAATTCTAGTATCCCACCATGCTAATTACCCCTCTTCTGGTACACTGCCAAGTTCCCTGAGCAATCATCTGCCAGCTTGCTCACTTAGAACAAACTCCCAACAACTAAGAGTACACACTATAAAATCAGTTAGGAGCTCAATTAATGTTTGTCAGCATAAATTCAACAATCTCCTACAGGAAATAGACTGGACACCCCTTAAACAAACTACCCCTTAATGATGCTGTACTATACTTTAATAACACCCTCCTTCCCATACTTAATACCCTAGCTCCCATTTGTTTGAAAAGAATCAAAAAGAACTCAGCACCATGGCTCTGTAAGGATTGTAAACACCTGATGAAGCAAAGGGACATAGCCTGGTCAACCTGGAAACAAAACAAAAATTAACAAAATCATGTTAATTTCAAAACACTACATAACAAAGTGACAAAACTAATCAACAGAGATAAGAAGTCATATTATTCCCAGCTTCAATTCCAGCATGAAATCAACCTCAGTAAATTTTGGCACTCCATATCTTCTTTACTTAACCCTGGAAGAAATGGAGCTCACACCCTATCACCTGATACCCCTCCATCACAAATAGCTGAAAACTTTAACAAGTACTTCATAAAATCAATTTCAGACCTACTAACACACACCCCAAAACGCTGCCCCCCCCAACCTTTAACCAATTCAGACCGCGACCCCAGGCCATCAACTACTTCTAACATTGTCATTACTAACCCCCCTACTCAACAAAATGTCATACAAACCCCATTCTCATTGCAGCCCTTACCCACTGACACCATTAAGAAACTGCTACAAAAACTAAAACCCTGCTCTGCTTCAGCTGACAATCTCCGCCCATAGTACCTCAAACTGGCTGCTAACTTAGTCGCCTACCCAATCAGTATCCTTATAAATAGGTCTTTATCTGAATCAGAAGTTCCTACCATATGGCAATCAAATTAGGAAAAAACCTCCAGAAGGATACTGCTGTTGTATAAAAGGTCTTTATTAAAACCAAAACAAAAGTTAAAATCCAAAAACCAGATAAAGAAGATGTTAGCGCTTTCGGGTGTTACCCTTCTTCAGACAAAGTGTAATCATCCTAGGACTGCATTTAAAACAAGTCTAAACCAATCAAAATCAGTAAAAAACCCGCCTATTTCTAAGGGCGGGTTTCATAGGTACAACATCATTTAGACCCGGCCATCTATGAGCCATAAGTTCAATAATCCACCTAGACTCAGCAAGTTCTGTTTGTAGTTTTATATCGCCCCCTCTCTTATTCAATGTAATATTGACAATAGCCCTGAATGTAAAAGCATGTGTGGGAAACTCACTAATGTGCCTAAATAGGGCATTGTGAACATCACCATTTCTAATGGCTGATAGATGCTGTAACAGTCTCACCTTAAACATGTTATTAGTCTTGCCCACATAAAAACATGGGCAGGAACTACACTCAGCCATGTACACAATGTTCTTCGTCCTGCAAGTTGCCCTAGCTTTCAATTCTATCATCCTGCCTGTAGTGCGGTGCTTGAACAGCGTATCCCTATTAAGGTAAGGACAAGCTTTACAAGCTCCACAGGGTGCGCTACCTACTTGTTTAATGAAAGCCCTTTCAGGCATAGTGCGTTCCCTACACAAGATGTCCTTTAAATTTTTATTTTTCCTATAGCCAAAAATAGGGGCCGAACCTACAATTTCTTTGACCTTATCATCACTGATAAGGACATTCCAGTTCCTTTTGACTATGTTGGTGATATCCAGTATATTGCTACTGTAGGTGAACGTCATTTTAAGGGGATGTCCTTCTATCCTACCCACTTTTGCCACTGATTTACTAGAATGTAGCCATGGTTTATAGTCAGTGTCCCTTTTAGCTTTACTGGTAGAAATGGTCCTATCCACCATCTGTCCCTGATATCCCCTATCATGTAGGAAGCTTTTTAACCTGTTGGTTTCCCCTTCAAAACTAGATTCATCAGTGCAAATCCTCGATATTCTGCTTACCTGTCCCTTAATGACTCCTGGGAAGGTAAATCGAGGATGCATGCTGTCAAACGTTAACAGCGTGTTCTTCCAGCAATCTTTCCTATACAAACCTGTGGTGAATCCAGTGTTGGTTTGTGTAATTAGGACATCCAAAAAATCTATTCTGTCCCGGGAGGCAACCTTTGTGAATCTAAAAAATGAAGTGGTGGAATTAAGGTAATCCACAAAGCAATCCATTGATTTATCATCCCCTGTCCACAGGATAAAGACATCATCCACATAACGTTTGTACAGCCTGACAAAAGGCCACCATTGGGGATGATTATAAATGTAATGACCCTCCCAATGTGAGAGAACAAGGTTGGCATAGGTGTTAGCACAGGGTCCGCATGATGCAGTCCTAGGATGATTACACTTTGTCTGAAGAAGGGTAACACCCGAAAGCGCTAACATCTTCTTTATCTGGTTTTTGGATTTTAACTTTTGTTTTGGTTTTAATAAAGACCTTTTATACGACAGCAGTATCCTTCTGGAGGTTTTTTTCTAATTTGATTGCCTGGACTGTTTTCCTTTGGTTGGATCTTGTCAGCACCAAGCATTTTGGACTTTTCCTACCATATGGAAACAATCTCACATCACCCCCATCCACAAAGGAGGCAACTCTTTTGATCCATCCAATTTCCGTCCTGTATCCATCTTGTCACCCATATCCAAAATTCTCAAGAGAGGTATCCATCAGCAGGTAATGCAGTATCTATTGCAAAACAATCTTTTAGCCAAAACCCAACATGGCTTCCATCCTAGCCACAGAACAGTTACAGCCCTACTATCTTTTGCAGACACTGTGAACAAGGCCAGAGATGCAGTATGCTATACAGCCTCAGTATTCCATGATCTCTCCAAGGCCTTTGACACAATGTCTCACCCCTTACTTTTGAACACACTGTCTCACTTAGGCTTCTCACATAACACAGCAAAATGGTTTCAGAGCTACCTCAAGGATCATAAACAAACAGTGAAATGGACAACAAACTCTCACCCTTTCTCCACAACCCTACTGGAGTCCCCCAAGGCACCATCCTAGGACCCCTACTCTTTCAACATTTTCACAAACAACCTTCACACTGCCTCTCACCTTGGGACCCTCATTCAATAAGTTGATGATTCCACCATAATCTGCACTGCTCAAACACTACCAGAACTACTCTCAAAAAATTAACAGTCCTTTACAGCAGTCAAATCCCGGCTGAGAAATGCCCAATTCTTTCTTAATCCAAAGAAGACAAAACTAGTACTCTTTCATTCCAAAAACACCTCCCTTGTCACTGATCATTTCAACATCCTTGCATCTGACAACACTGCCATAGAAATAGTGCAGGAAATCAAACTTTAGGTGTTATCATTGACAATAAGCTTTCATTTGACCCCCATATACAGCAAAATATAAAGAAAACTCGTCAAAAACTGCGACTGTTACATAGAAACAAGCATTTCTTTACTGCAGCAACCAAAACTTCCCTTGCAAAAACATTTTTACTTCCCTCTCTTTTTTATGGTGCCCCCTATCTTAACTAACTTAAAAAAATTCTACCCTAAGCAAGTTGGAACAGTGCTACAACAAAGTTGCAAAGTTTGCCACAAACTCTAAATATCACACGCACACCACTGTAAACCACTCCTAGAATTAAACTGGTTTGAACTCCCCAACCGACTTGCCTTTATTCAGCTATCCACCTTGCGCAACCTTATTTTCAAGCCTACTGCCTGCCCTGCACTAGCGAATCTAGTCGCACCTTACATACCAAATCGATCCCTACGATCAGAAGACAAAAATCTCTTAGCTATCTCAAAACCCACAAGAAAACCTGGTGACTCTGAATTCATACTCTGTCTCTATACATTGGAATTCACTAACTCTAGCTAACAGGTTTATGCCTGACCTAACCCATTTCAAAGCCTCTTTAAAAATCATCTCAAAAATACACGGCTCTGCTCCTGCATAAAGCCTGCCTAATGCTCAGGTCTTTTTCTCTCAGATTTCAATCCCTCACAGACTGCAAGATTCTAAAGCTCTTCTAACTTCTTCTCAATTTCTATACCATATCCTTAAGCTACTTTTTCTTCTTTCGGCTTTTCCCGGTTAGGGGTCGCCACAGCGGATCACCTGTCTGCTCTTGATTGGCAGTGGAGTTTTACAGTGTCGAGTTGCCAGCCCGTGTCCAATCCACTTACAGCATGTCTTTAGGATGTGGGAGGAAACCAGAGCACCCGAAGGAAACCCACGTGACCACAGGGAGGACATGCAGACTCCGCACAGAAGGCTCCCCAGCCGAGGATCGAACAGGAGAACCTCTTGCTGTGAGGCAGCAATGCTAACCACTGCACCACCGTGGCCGCCTCATATCCTTAAGCTACTGCTCAGGCTTTATTGTTTCTTTTCTTCTTAACTCTCTCTCTTGCTATATGTCTGCATCACTAACGTTCTGGCTGCTTGGCTGATATTTCTACATCATGTAGTGATGAGTGACTATTATCATCTGTAATATTTTAACTGTGTAGAATTGTTTAGATGTGTAGTAATAAATTACAACATCTTTCAGCAGTTTGTTTCTTTCAACTTATTTTTTTATGTAGTATTTCTAATGCAATCTTTATTGTATTGGATTATACTGTATTTGTATTGTACTGTATGTGGAGCTTTTCTCCCCGGGCATCTGCTGAAAACGGGTTCTGTAGACCCAGTCGGACCACCCCAGTAAACAAATGTCAAATAAAATAAATATCAAAATGAATGTCCCAGACCAAAGACTTTGTTCCCTAGCTACACATCCATATCTCTTTTAAATGCTATAACAGAGTCAAATGTTCTAATTCTCAAAGGAATAGTGTTCTAATATCTGCTTGTTTTTTCATAAAAATGAATGTTGCAAAATATTTGACCTACTTATCTTCCCACCAGCACATAGGTTACTATTTCCTGTCAATTTTTTCATGGATCTTTTTATTTATTTCCATACATGAAACAAAAGTTTCATTATGCAAACTTTTATAAATAATGATCAGATCACCACTTACCAGTTTATATTTTACAGAAAAAGTAACAAGGACTCCAACTGGTTTATGTAACTCAGTTCTCTCATACTACTAATATGGCTAGTAAAACTGCTTTTGAACTATTTTCAGTCTACCCTACTGAATGTTATTGTACAGACAAATAGAATCCCTGTATTCCATAACTGCCTTACAGATAGGACTTAACACGTCTAGATCCGTACTAATAATAGTTTTAAAAATGTTTTTAATCTCAAAATGACATATTTTAAGTTGTATATAAAAACAAAAAATGCTACTTTACCAAAGGTAGTCTCAACAGTTAAAGAAAATGCAGGAACAAAGATGAGACGTACCACCAAGACTGTTGTGAGACTAACACATCACGTTAAAAACCAAATTCTTTAATATGAACAATAAAAGGTAGCATAAAACAAAGTTCTAGGGTGAGAAGCGCTTTCGGTAGAAACCTTCTTCAGATCCTCACCCATTAACCAACAAATGCTCCTATAAAAGAAGTAGTAACCAATCATCAAGAATCAGGATCATTAGATCAATTGCATTTCTTGACAAAGCCACTTGCTTTTAAAATGGGCTTAAGGGGGATAACACCATTAAGACCAGGTGGGCGATTGCCTTTGACTTCCATAATCCATTTAGTTTCTTGTAGTTCAGTGTTGTTACATATATCACCCCTTCTCAAATTCTCTCTTAGCATACTTATGACCATAAAATGAAACCAATGTGTTTTGTTGTTTTTAATATGCTCATATAAGGCATTGGTCTTAACACTGTTACGAATGTCAGATAGGTGTCAACACTGAACTAAAAGAAACTAAATGGATTATGGAACTCACAGCCGATCGCCCACCTGGTCTTAATGGTATTATCCCCCTTAAGCCTATTTTAAAAGCAAGAGGCCTTGTCAAGAAATGCAATTGATCTAATGTAACATGCTGATTGCATTACGGACTTGAGTATATTTGGGCTATGAATTCTGTTGTCTTACTTTCTTTCCCTTCATATAAGGAAAATGTGTTTATGACCATAGTTGATTGGTTACTTTGGTCTTGCAGTTACTAATAGATATTGCCTTATTTACATTTGAAGATATTTTTCTTGATCTGCTGATTGCAGCTGTCACTGTGCACAGTCACTTGATCAGAAAAACAAAGAGTTCTGCTAAGAAACAGAGCACTTTACTGATAGAAAGGAAAAATCATGCTATCATTCAGGAAAGCCTGCGTGGGCATTGTATTTTGCTCCTTTGTTTCCTTTTGCTTCTACTGGGTATTTTCTCACTGGCTCTTTTCCTCACATGAATATGAATAATCAAGGTCTAATTTCTATTGGAAGATAAGCTTCCTGGCTATGAATAGTCATGACTTGGTTTCTACTGGTGAAAAAGCTTCCCAATTAAAGACGATTGGTTCCTTTGTTATGCTAAATAGCTGGTTCAGTATGACTAGTTCATTGGACCAGCTTGTTCCTGTTTTCTGTTGATTGGTTCTACTATGATTGAATGAAC